>NC_054487.1:77397575-77622575 GCF_017639515.1 Carcharodon carcharias
CTTCATTTAAAGAGAAGCTAGGTAAACACATAAAAGCGTTAGATGATGGGTAAGAGTAAGCTCCTGTGGAGCATAAACACCGGCATAGATCAGTTGGGTTGAATGGCCTGTTACTGTGCAATACAGTAGGAGTCAATGAAAAAGGTGCCATTTTTTCATTGATGGGATGTGGGTGTCATTGGCTAGGAGCCTGGAGCCTGCTCCACTATTCAATAAGATCAGGGGCTGATCTGTTTGTGTTTCAAGTTCTACATTCCCAACTACCCTCGATAACCTTTGATTCCCTTGCCTAACAAGAATCTATCTACCACTGCCTTAAAATATTCAGTCACACACACACACACACACACACACACACACACACACACACACACACACACACACACAGAAAATTGCTCCTCATCTGTCCTATAAGGGCGACGCCTAATTTTAAAACAGTGCTCCCTAGTTCTGGACTCACCCACAAGAGGAGACATCCTTTCCACTTCCACCTTGTCAAGACCATTCGGGACCTTTTGTACTTCAATCAAGTCACCCCTCACTCTTCTAAACTCCAGCCTGTCCAACCTATCCTAATAATATAACCCGCTCATTCCAGGTATCAATCTAGCAAACCTCCTCTGAACCGTGGAATGGTGATATAGTTCTAAATCAGGATGGTGTGTGACTTGGAGAGAAACTTGCAGGTGGTGGTGAGCCTGCTGCCCTTGTCCCTCTAGGGGGTAGAGGTTGGGGATTTGGAAAGTGCTGTTGTAGGACCTTTTTGGCGAGTTGCTACAGTGCATCTTGTAAGTGGTACACACCACAGCCAAGGTGCACAGTTGATGGAAGAAGTGAATGTTTAAGGCAGGGGATAACTTAATTAATCATGCTGATATTTCTGGCAGCTTAGTAAATTTTTTAGCCTGTACTAACTGATTTTTAAAAAGGTTGGCTGCTCTCAGGCAAAGTTTGGTCTTAAGCAGCTTCACTGAGCTGTTCCCACCTCACTGAAGTTCAGTTACCTTAGTGGTGGAATTCAGGATGCAATTGCTAACAATTAGAGGCAGTTGCTAAGTGAAAAAACAAAAACAGAATTACCTGGAAAAACTCAGCAGGTCTGGCAGCCTCGGCAGAGAAGAAAAGAGCTGAAGTTTCGAGTCCTCATGACCCTTCACTGACCCTTCTCTGTTGAAGGGTCATGAGGACTCGAAACGTCAACTCTTTTCTTCTCTGCCGATGCTGCCAGACCTGCTGAGTTTTTCCAGGTAATTCTGTTTTTGTTTTGGATTTCCAGCATCCGCAGTTTTTTTGTTTTTATCAGTTGCTAAGTGAGGTTTCCTGTGTTTTTTAAAAATATATTGGTCATTCATCTCTTTGGTTTTACCATCCGCAGTGTTTAGCCGCCAAATCGTAGTCACACCAACGTGCTCACTACAAACGGTGAAGACTGAATGTGGCAGATTATGAAACTACATTTGTCCATTTTGTCAACTCTTTGCTTAAGGATAGTTAAAAGTATTTTTGTCTCTCAACAGGCTTTATCAGAGTGTGCAGTAACATTGAAAACAATTCATCTCAAAAGGGTAATAACCTTTCATTCTAGTATCTGCAATCTATGATGGATTTTTTTTTTTTTAAAAATGCTTGAGTCATGGTTTCAAAGCAGAATGAATGTAACTCCAGTCTTTGTGTTGTTCACCATGTATTTTAGGGACCTGAATTCGTTCAATATCTTCAGCAAGATTACCTGCAGTCATTGCAGGTAGCCCCAGAAATAATCCAGGTAAGTGAGAGTTTGGGTTTAGGTACTTTGAATTTGTAGCATATTTGGAACTCTTTTTTTTTTTGTTTGGATTACCATAAGCATTTTGGAGCTAAACTTTTTAAAGGGGCCATAACTTCAAAAATGATCGACAGTTGTGACCATTTGCAATGAACAGTTCACAGAATTGGGATGCTGCGACTTGCTCCCTCTTGAGGGAAAATTGCGCAACACATCAGGAAAGCTCAGCCTTTCAGTACTGAATTATACAGAAATGTGAACCTCCCCGTGCGAGAAAGTGTGCACAAGATTCCAAAATTGCCCTCCCCCTGCAGAATTTAAGTTCTCTATTTTCTTACAACAAACTTTCCTCTCCAAACCATCTCCTCACCACCCCCCCCCCCCACCCCGTTCTTTCTATATTACTGCGTCAAAGATCAGTCTTTTTCCCGTCTCCAATTTAACTGATGTGGGACCAAGTTAAATTGGGCTTGTGCATAAGCATTCACCAATAGAAAGAATTAACAATAGCTCCATAGGCTGGATAAACTGAGCCTAATGAGCTATAATTTAGGTATCCTAGCTTTATGTAGATGTGTCACATAGCCTTGCATAGTATTTACAGCACAAAAACAGGCCATTTGGCCCAAATGGTCCATACAAGTGTTTATAATTTACGCATGTCGCCTCCCACTCTTCTTCAGTTCACCCCCTCAACATATCCTGTTGCTTCTTTCTCCCTCATGTGCATATCGAGCTTCACCTTAAATGCATCCATGCAATTTGCCTAAACTAATCCTTGTGGTAGAACTCCAAATCGTAACCAGTCTTTGGATAAAGAATTTTCCCTTGAATTCCTCATTGGATTTGCTAGTGACTAGTATTTATGGCTCCTAGTTCTAGTTTTACCCTCCCCACCCTCTGCCATATGGAATCATCATACCTACATTTACCCTATCAAAACCTTTCATAAGTCTTAAAAACCTCTATCAGGTTACCTCTCGGTCATCTCTTCTGTGGAGATAAGAATCCCAGTCTGTTATGATGAGTATAACTTCAGTTCTGGTATTATTCTGGGTAATTTTTTTGTTTTGGTTTGCACATTCTCCAGTGTCCTTTCTATAATAAGGTGGCCAGAACATTTCATATTACTGTCTGTGGTCCAACAGTGCAGGTTATTTAGGAGCTGGTGTAGAGAACCGTCCTCTGAGTCTGCAACTGAATACAAAACAAAAAAACTTTTTGTTTATTCCTCTTTGCCCTTGCCCATCTCTTTCACCCCATCTCCCCCCCCCCCCCACCCCCCTGTCCTCTCCAACAACCCTAACCCCTGGGTTCTGCATAACCCCTTTTATTTAACTTCAAGATTGTAAAATGAAATGCTGAGTACAAATGTTTCCATGTGAGCATGGTTGTCAAGCAGTGAATGGGGTTTGCTTGTTTGCATCCCACACCCTACCTGTGGTGTGATTAACAGAGCCTGGTCATCAACAGCCTAATACTGAAACTGTGGAACAATGGATAATATATTGAAGCCACTGGACAGCAGAAAGAGAAATACTCGGTAGCTCGGGCAGCATCTGTTGAGAAGACAGAATGAACATCCATACACATATATACACACACACACACACACACACACACACACACACACACACACACACACACACACACACACACACACACACACACACTCAATAAGATCATGGCTGATCTGACTGTAAGAGGAAACATCTTTTTCACATCGACCCTGTCAAGACCCTTCAGGATCTTAAAGGTTTCAAACAAGTTGCCTCTTGCTCTTCTAAGCTCTGTTGGGTACAAGCCTACCCTGCCCAATCTTTTTTCATAGGATAGCCTGTCCATTCCTGATAGCTTAGTAAACCATTGCTGAACTGCTTCTAATGCATTTACACATTTCCTTAAGTAAGGAGACCAGCACTGTAGACAATATTCCAAATCTGGTCTCACCAGTGTCCTGTACAACTGAAGCATAACCTCCCTATTTTTGTATTCAATTACCCTTACAATAAACGATAACATTCTATTAGCTTTCCTGATTACTTGCTGCACCTGCATACTAGCCTTTTGCGATTCATGCATTAGGACACTTGGATCCCTCTGAACCTCAGAGCTCTGCAATTTCTTACCATTTAGATAATATGCTTTTTTATTCATCCTGCCAAAATGGACAATTTCACATTTGCCCACACACTTAACCTATCTGTGTCCCCTTGCAGCCTCCTTATGTCCTCTTCAAAATTTATTTTTCTACCTACCTTTGTATCATCAGCAAATTTATCAACCATACTTTCAACCCCTTCATCCAACTCATTTGTATAAATTGTAAAAAGTTGAGAGCCCAGCACTGATTCCTGTTGCACACCACCAGTTACATCTTACCAACCAGAAAAAGACCCATTTATAACTACCCTCTGCTTCCTGTTAGCTAGCCAATCTGCTATCCATGTCAGTGTTATCCGCTACACCTTGAGCTTTTACTTTCCGCAATAACCTTTAATGTGGCACCTTATCAAATGCCTTCTGCAGACCTAAGTACAGTATATCCACCAGTTCCCCTTTATCCAGAAGTTGATGTTTCAGTTCTTAGACCCTTCCTCGGTGCTAGAATGTATTGCAGATGGATACCATTTTTAAAAGGACGGGAAGCAAACACCATACACATACAGGAAAATAAATATAATCTGTGAAGTGCTTAGGTGGAAAACAGAACATTGCTAAATGAGAAAAAGAGGCATGGAGCGTGTGAATACTGTAGATTGCGGCGTATAAGTCCACCTGGCGTATAGGTAATCCCAGTTTTTCAGCACCAAAAATCAAGTCTTTGCATATATTCGGCATGTAAGTCGACCCCCACTCCCCTCCCATTTTTGGCTACTAAATGCCATGCTTGCATTCGTAGTCAGCTTCAATTTTTCACCCCAGAAATGCATGGGATTTAAGCCAGTGCATGGGATCAAGCGGGCAATACAGGCTGTGTTGCAAAGAAGATGCGCAGAAGTTTAAGACATGCCTATACAGAGCAGACCACGTACAGCATGGCGAGTGACGAACAGAAACAAGTCCTCTGGTTTTAAAAAAAAGTGAAGTATGAAGCTGCTTTCAAGCTAAAAGCCGTAACGTTTTCTACCACAGCCATGGCTTGATCTTGGGATATATGTATCAGAATGGGTCCTCGAAAATCATCTGGTTATGTCGTCATCAGAAATGCAATGCATATATATGCACTTAAGTGGGCCAAATCAAACCCAGAGCCCAGCAAAAACTTCAGACTGACACCTAGTTGATGTAGCTGCTTTATGGAACGAAACAGTTTAGTGTTGCGACAGAAGACCAAGGTCGCTCAGTGAATACGAATAGATCTCGGTGCCAAAATTACATTCCCAGCAGTTCATCAGACAGAAGCAAAAACACGAGTGCCCATTAAGTCACATCGGCAACATGGATGAAACACCCATGAATTTCAATATGGCCAGCAGCCACACTGTGAAGTGGTATGATCCGAGAACAGTGAAAACCACAGGACGTGAGGAGACATTCATGGTGGTAATAGCCTGCATGGCCGATGGAGTGAAATTAAATCCTATTGTAATTTTCAAACATAAAACCATGTTGAACGTCAGGTATCCTGCAGGAGTTTTTGTGCACATCCATGATAATGGCTGGATGGGTGACAATGGGGTGAAGTTATAAGATAAGAAAGAGGAAAAGGAGGTGGCCATTTGGCCCCTTGAGGTTGCTCCACCAGTCAATAGATCTGATTGTGGCCATAACTACTTTCTTGCATGTCCCTCATGAGCTTCGATTCCCTTGTCGATCAGATATCTGAATACTGTTATGGCACAGTGGATGTTAAATGCCGAGAGGGAAACTTGAAACAGCTGCCACAACTGTTATGCAATTTGTAGTTTATTTCGAGATGCGTGCCTTGAATTCAATAGTAATAAGTCCACCAAGTCTTAGGTTTTTTGCAAAACTATATTAAACATTTATTAATAGAAGAAAACGTTTTAAGCACATACGTCTACAAATTACTGCTATAGTAACGCCTAAATCACCTATTTAATCTGACTCCCAATTACACCTCCATTAAGGCAACAGTAAAACCCAAGTAAATTTCAACAGACCCAGGCAAAGCACACAGTACCCTGGACAGTGATATTCACAGTGAGTTTTCTTAGCTTTGGTTCCTGTAGACAGCAACTTGATGCATGTAGGCTGGAGGCTTTTCAAACTTGTTAGATCTTAGAATTCCTTCTTCCTTACACATAACCTCATCTCCTTTATACACATTTCTCCCTTTTTAATGTAAATTCCATTGTTCTAATATGCCTTTGCAACTTTTCTCAAAATATAAATCTTTCATAGTACTCGTCAATAATCTTTGGGGAAAATAAACATAGTTTTTCTTACCACCTTATGGCTAGGTGTAACATATCATCTCTTTGAAATTCAGACTACTCTGGTTTATCTAAAGATGCAAATGTTCCTCACATCTCTCACTCTAAAACTTCAACCATGTTTACGTATTTAGCATTTCAAACCTGGCTTCCCTTCTTATAATCAAAAGCTCCATACTAGCTATCTTCAATTCAGTTAAATCCCCCACACACATCCTCACTGAAACTAATCCAAACCCCACTATTAACCTACCTTTACAATAAATCACTATTATGAAAATTATATTTTCATGACAATACATTCAAGGCTGAGTCAGACAATGACCCAGCCTCCACTGCTATCTGTGGAAGAGCATTCCAAAGATTAACAACCCTGAGAGAAGAATCTCCATCTTAAATGGGAGACCTCTTATTTTGGAACTGTACCCCCTAGTTCTAGATTCTCCTTTGAGGGGAAACATCCTCTCAGCATCCACTCAGTCAAACCCCCTCAGAATCTTTTATGTTTCAATAAGAGCATTTTTCATTCTTCTAAACTCCAGTAAGTATAGGCACAACTAGCTCAACCTTTCCTCATAAGAGAACCCCTTCGTCCCAAGAATCAGCCAAGCATACTTTCTCCAAACTGCTTCCAAAGTAACGATATCCTTCCTTAAGTAAGGGGACCAAAACTGTACACAGTAATCCAGGTGCAATTTCGCCAATGCCCTGTACAACTGTAGCAGGACTTTTTTAAAAATATTTTTTATACTCTATCCCCCTTGTAATAAAGGCAGTTTTAAAACATTCCGTTTGCATAGATGATGGACAAGCTTTGGGGAGTCAGCTGGTGAGTTACTCACATCAGAATTCCCAGCTACTGACCTGTTGTTGCAGTTGTGGATCGATATGTATGGAAAAAGCCTACGTAAAGAATGCAGCTTATTAGCATGGGACATGTTCAGATCAGGAGGTGACTGAGAAGAAACAACACCTACATTACAGTTATACTGTAGGATCTAATGTTCATAGTTCAAGCTTTGGACTGTGCCTCAACAAGCCATTCAAGGATCATTTTCACACCGAATGGAATAGGTCGATGGCTGACAGAGAAGAAAGCCTTCTCAAAGAGTGGAGATGTGTGCGCTGGCCCACTTGGTGTTTTGTGTGGTTTCATTATCAAATCGTGAGATGCTATTAGTGCATAAAATGTCATCAGATCATTCAAAAAATGTCCAATTCAGTGGATGGAGAAGATGATTTGTTGTGGAGGGAAATACCAGTATATCCATCTCCCACATTGCCAGTACCTGCTTCTAAAGCAAAATTAGGAGCTGCAGTTTAAGATCTGAAGTAGTTGGTCACTATTAATGCAGTGGGCTGCAAAGTGCTTCAGGTCTGTTCGATGAGCTTATGATCTTCATTGGTAACTGTGTAGAAGGCCAAAGACATGAGGTCAGAGTGGGTCTGAGAATGGAAATGGGAGCTGACTGAGAGAACTGTAGACATCAGAGACATTCAGCAAAGTGATTACCCAGTTGTTTTTGATTTTCCCCAATGTAAAGGAGATCTGAGAGCAGTGACTACGAAGTATATTAGGTTGGAGGAAGTACCCCTGCCTCACATGGGTGTGTGGGGCCTTCTACAGTGATGTGAAAGGAGGTACATTGGCTGGGGTTTCCCCTTCCCCTTTCCCTGTTCTGTCAATTGCGTGATGTCTATCCATAACATCATCCAATCCTGCATGATGTGACCCAGTACCTGGAGTGTATCAATAATGAGCTTTGGTATGTGAATAAACCAATTTGAGCCACATCAAGCTGGGGTTGGAACACTTCCTGGCCAAAGTAACGTAAACCAGAGACAAGTATCCCATCCTTCACTCCTTGACACCTGTTGGGATTGGCTGCAACAGAAATATCTGAATGCATAAAAGATGTCTGTGTGCACACCCTCTTACAAAAACACTTTTTTACCTTCATCAAAAAGCCTTTCTCTTATAATCTGCTAAAGCTGAACTGAGAAGGAAATCTTCCAATTGTTTATTCTTGTATATTTGTATTTACAGGAGTTCTGTCAAGCGCTTCAGCAAGCTGATGGAAAAATCTTTAAAAATTATCTTAAGGTAGGTTAACGTGGACAAAGGGGTTCTCTAAATATAGAAATGGGGTAATCTATTGTTATGATCTTTCAACATTTCAGTAGATTTTTAGCAATACCAGATTTGTTAGTCATGAACATTGGTATGGGTGAAATTACTCTCCTTCATCTGAAACTTTTCACTGGTAGTGTCATGTGCTTGTTGTAGAGCTTTATAAACCTGTTACTCTGTACATACAGCTCCATGGACAACCCTTTATGTAAGCCTTGGTGCTAGTTGTATGTTTGGTTATGGATGGCATCACATTTGAGTATGTGTGGCCTTTTGACAGGGATACTAAACACAAGTAGGAACATGGGCTGAATTTCTTCTCCTTAGGTCAAAAAGGCTAGTTGGGAGCACTTCCCCTTTCATTCATCTGACTAACGATAATCAAACTCTGCAGACTTTGTGGCTCGCTTACATGGCGTTTTTACAAAATGGGCCTTGGATAATGTGTTGCAATGCCCAGTAACTAAAATGAGCTAAGCATGCAGCTCTCTCCTCCATGTAAACGTGATGTGTCACTTGCAGTGGCTTCTCTTCCTGTTCCTGCACTGTTACCTCTGCTGTCTCCCAAGGATCTATCCTTGGCTCCCTCTTATTTCTCAACTGCATACTGCCCCTTCAGCAACATTATCCAGGAGCATAGCATTAGTTTTCATATGTATGCTGATAATATCCAGCTTTACCTCGCCACCGTCTCTCTCAATGACTCCACTGTTGCTAAATTGTAAGACTGCTCATTCGATATTCAGTACTGAATGAAAAGAAATTTCCTCCAATGAAATATTGGGTTGACTGAAATCGCTGCTTTTGGATCCCGCAACAAGCAGTCTTTCCTAACAGCTGACTCCAATCCTCTCACTGGCAACAGTCTGTGATTAAGCTAGTCTGTTCACAACCTTGGCTGTCACATTCAAACCTGAGATGAGTTTCCAACCTCATGTTTGTGCCATTACTAAGACTGCCTAATTCTACCTCCCTAACTTCACTCGCCTCAGCTCGTCTAATGCTGAAACACTCTTTCCTGTCTTTGTTACTCCAGACTCGATTATTTCAATGCTCTCCTGGCTGGTTTCTCATTCTAGCCTCTAAACTTGAGTTCATCCAAAAACTCTTAACTCGCACCTAGCTGCATTCCCTTACTACCCCTGTGCTCTCAGACATACATTGGCAAGCACCGTCTTTTATTTTAAAGTCCTCATCCTTGTTACCAGACCCCTCCGGCTCACCCCTCCCTTTCTCTGTTATCTCCTCCAGTCCCATAACCCTTCTAAATTTCTGCACTCTTCTCTAATTCTGGACTCTTGTGCATCCCCGATTTTAATTGCTCCACCATTGGTGGCTGTGCCTTCAGTTGCCTAGGCCCTTAGCCATGTAATACACTTTTTCTATAGCTCTCCATCTCTCTACCCCTCTCTTCTCCTTTAAGACATTAAAGCCTACCTCTTTGACCATGCTTTTGATCATCTGACTTAATGCCTATGTGATCTGGTGTCATACGTTGTTTTATAATGCTCTTGTGAAGCAACTTGGGACATCTTATTACATTAAAGATGCTGTATAAATATGTTGTTGAGTCCTCCACTTGAACCTGTCCTGGAACAGATAGTACCCTGAGTTGTTTGTGGTATTTGTGCTGGAGCAAATCTGTGAAGGGAGTAGAGTTCAAGAAACCAGGTGTAGATTGTCCTCTGGAGTTGCAGCCACAGTGATATGCACCTGTACCAAATAATGGATGACAATGGAGATTTCCCAAGCTTGCTTTCTAAAGATTTATAAATGTCAAACAAAATAAGCATGCAATTGTCCTTGTATTGTGTCAAACTCTGTGGTGAAAGCAGCACAGCATTATAAATTAATGGGCATTGACATTCCAAAATATATCTCTCAAAAGCCCTTAAAATAGCAGACTAACTTTTTTCCCCCCCCTCTTGCAGGTATTCTTTCAGCGGGCAAAGCCTTGAGAATGGATCTAAAGACCCTTTTAGCATTTCAGGAGTCTACATTTCATTTCACTTATGCAGATCGTCCTTGGTAAGGTTGCAAAACCTTGTGCGGTTCCAAAGAGGCTTTCTGTGTTTTGTGTAGGCTGCCTATTTTAGCTCATTTTTATTTAAATAACATTGAAGTAATTTGTTAACCGATTACTTATTTTGTCTTATTAGACTGTTTATTGCAAAGGTGGCGGTGCTTTGCCCAAGCACTGTCATTCCTGTATAATAAACTTCAAATTACGTGCTGTGGTATGAATGCAGCATTTGAATTACATATTATTTTAGCCTTTCTTGGACAAAAATGTATTCAAATGAGCAGAGTTCATTGTAAAATATGGAATTTTTCTTGTTAATAGTGGTTGGCCATCACATTATATGTAAATTTTTATGGCTTGATGAGAAAACATTGTCCTAGGTGTCTAATAAGCTAAACATGAATTTCAGTCCCAGGCATATAATGACATAAAATAAATTTCAGTCAGACGACTTTGCAAGTGTTTTATTGCTTTTTGGAAATCCAATATAAGTGTTTGTCTTTCATGTTGTTTGCCTCTTATCCTTTACTCAAAGCAACAATTTGAACTATTATCCCCTGCTTTCATCCAGTGTGAACATGTCTTCCCTGTATAATGCCCTGATCTTTCTGTATCTGAGCATGTAAAGAAAGATACGGTAGCAAATTGCTTTGCCGTTTAGCTTCTGAGCATTTCAAAGTTTGAGTAGACTTGCAAAAATATAAACCTGTTGAGCTCTTGAATCTCCATCCTGAGTAGTGGTGGCTTAAAAACACTAATGCGAACCTTGAACTAAGGACTGCCCATACATTTTCTTCATTTGCCACTGAGGAGAATCCTGACGTTGAGGAACTCCAGTGACTAAAAGAGGTTTATTATTTACGAGTCATGTATAAAAATGTTAAACCAAGCTTTTGTGGTCACTGAACAATCCTGGGCTCTGTCACAGCTTTGAATTTGTGGTACTCTGTATTTCTTGAAAACCAATGCCTTGCTCCCTGAACATAATTTGCTCTTTGCCCACTTAATATATTACAGGATGACTTGTATATTACATCTTTCCTGTAGAAAAACGTCTCAAATGTGGGTGCGACACAAGTGGATCCCAAGCCCAAAGAAGGAGATAGTAGGAAGGATTAGAGAGTTTCCTCCAGTTAAGCATTAGGAAGACCAGTGTTCCAGTGGAGCCAGACTGTTCACAAATTGTGCCCTATTAAACTGTGCCGAAATTACAACTCTGTAGTCTCTCCTTCACAAACACAACCTACCTCCACTTTAATGCACCAAGCCTCCTATGGTAGCAACTTCCAAACCAGTGACTAGCTAGAAGGACAAGGACAGCAGACTTATGGGATCACCTGGAAGTTCCCCTCTAAGTCACACACCATCCTGACTTGGAAATATATCATCATTCCTTCGCTGTCACTGGGTGAAAATCCTGAAACTCCCTTCCTAACAGCACCGTGGGTGTACCTTCACCACAGACTGCAGCGGTTTGAGAAGTTGGCTCACCACCACCTTCAAGGGCAATTTGTGGTGGGCAATAAATGCTGGCCACAGTGATGCCCACACCCTGTGAGGAAATTTAAATTAATGTCACCTGCCTGTGTTAGCCTGTCTACTGCTGAAACCTACAGACTATTCTGGTGCCATCCTTTATGCTCCATAAACCCTTTGAAATGTGCATTTCCAATTTTCAATGATAAGGAGCAAAAGTATAGATTTACACTTTTTTACTAAACATTTTTACTCTTACAAGGCATTGTGCTGACTTTTCAGTTTATCCTTAATGTGTATGACAATTCTGGTTTTCTTTGCAGTTTGACCTCACTTGATGCTCCTTACTGGGTCAATAACAGCATTTCCTTCCCCATACCAGCCACTGAGCATTGTTCATTTGGACCAAGTTGTTCTTTATTTCTCTTCCTCATGTAAGAACCCTATTTTCCTTCGGCCTTGTGCCGATTCAACTCTAGCTTCTTACTACTTGACGTTCTGTTGCTCAGGTTTTGTATCCTACTTTTTGGATTTAGCAGTGATGGCTGACTTCATGGCTTTCCACAAATTTGCACTATGTTTTCCTTGTGCGTTTAAAATCGTGGCAGGGTGTGATAGGGTAGGCACAGAGATGTTTCCACTTTGGGGTGTCTAAAATTAGCTATTAAATATAAAATGATCAATAAAACCAATAGGGAATTCAGGAGAAACTTCTTTACCCAGATTCATGAGAATGTGGAGCTTGCCAGTGTACGGGCATAGCCTTGTAGGGGCAAGCTAGATAAGTACATGAAGAGAAGATAATAGTTTGTTATGCAGGTGGGGGGGAGATCGGGCTCATGCAGGGCACAAATACCAGCATGGACCAGTTGGGCTGAATGGCCCATTTGTGCTGGCATTCCAGTTTCAAATGGGTTGTACTGCACCAGATTCCTTTAAACGTGCATTCTTAAGCATCTTTGGTATTCCCTTATTGCAAAAAGAAACATTTTCCCAGAATAACTCCAATTTTATTCATCGTGGTATACTGTAGCTTGGCAACATGTGTGAAACTAGGACATGTACCCATAAAGCAGGATATCTCGAGATTTGGAGTTGCGGGGGATGGGAGGGCAGGTGTGATGTGGATGATAAAAGTAGGGGAACATTGTGGATAAATTAACATCTAGGGTTCTAGGGCTTTGGGTTTGAATGTCTGCAGCAACTTATCAGATCAAGGGGTGTGCAGATTCACGGAAACACAATTTAGATATTACTTGCATTGGCTAATATCCCTGTGACTAGAAAGTAGATGGGACTTGGGGTTGTACCTCATGGCCGCTGTCATCTGGAACTTATTTTTGATCACCTTATGTGGTCGGCTGACAGTTTTTCAGACTCTTTTGCCCCCTGTTATTTGACCTCGTCCTCTTCCCCCAGGTACCATACTCTTGAGGGCACTGGCAACCCATGGGCTTCCATTGGATTGGTCCATGATTATGGTTTGCCTTTTCATTCTGCACCAGGAAACTCTCCCACTCTTTCAACATGCCTGATGGCAGGCGGTAAGGATTTACAGGCTGATGGTCAGACCTTTTGGCCACATTATGAACGCACTTTCTGTGGTCATCAAGTCCCCAGAGTGGGACTTGAACCCAGAGCTTCTGGCCCAGCGGTAAGGACACAACCAATGTGCCACAGACTTTTTTTTAAAAATCCAGCTTTCTCTTTGCCTCTTCCAGAAGATTACATATGTGAAGTGTGAAGGAACACTTCAGAGTTGTGATACTATGTGCCTTGAACAGGTTCAATGAGCCAAATGTTTTTTTTTTTGTGAATGTTCAACTTAAATGGGGGAAAAGAAACGGAAATGCAACAAGCCAGTCAGAATCTGTAGAAAGAACAGAATCTCGGTGTTTTAGGTGTTTTCTGTGGTTCAGTAAAACGGCACACTTGCTTCAGAGTCAGAACTTGTGGGTTCAAGCCTCCACTTCAGAGACTTAGGCACTGAATTTCAGCTGATGCTCCCAGTGCAGTATTTGGGGAGTGCAGCATTCAGAGGTGCTGTCTTTAGGATGATGTTAAACTGAGGCCTGGTTTGCCCCTTAAGGTGAACATAAAAGACTCCATGGCACTATTTTGATCAAAAGCAGGCAAGTTATCCCTGGCATCCGGTCTTCAGCCAACACATGGACCGCAGCGGTTCAAGAAGGGGGCTCACCACCACCACCTTGAGAAATTGGGGACGGGCAACATAGGCTGGCCTTGCTAGCGATGTTCACATCCCATGAAAGAATAAAGATAAAACCTAAAACTGATTATCTGGTCATTTTTCTAAGCTGTTTATGGAACCTTAGTGTGCATAAATTAGCTGCCATGTTTTTGACACTTTGAAAGTTGTTCATTGACTGTAAAGCATTTTGGGATGTCCTGAGGTGATGAAAAGGACTAGAAATGAAAGTCTCTTTCTTTTGGGTGCATATCGTAAGAACACTGGGATCAGTACCCCACCCCACCCCACCCCAAAAGACAATCGCCTTAACTGCTCGACAAGGAATCACCTGAGATTTACCTTCTCACCTGAGTCTTCACTTTAGGGGTAATTGATGCGCAGATGTGACTCACCAAATTCTCTCACATCAACCAGTTGTATTGGCTTGTGTAAGACCAATTTGGATACACAGAAGCTTATCAAATCATCAAAGAAATCAGTCAAATCATGAACTAATAATTGTTAATTAACTTCAGAATCATAAGTAACAACACCTAAACTGAAATACTGAGCAGGCTCATAATCAGATTACCAGGATTTTGAGTGTTTAAAAATTGAGTAAAAGATTGCATAAACTTTGCCTTGTGGCAAGAAGATAGAATAATATCTTTAATGTTATTGGAAGTTACATTAAAACATAGTTTAGTGGTGTGTGTGTGTCTCAATTGGATTAAAGCCAGCTGGTCCAGAGGCTTTGATGTATTGAAGAGAAATAGGTTTGAGATGTTAATTAGGTAAACATGGGGGCAGTTTGCATTTTTCTTTGAATTCAAGCTACACTAGTTTATTTAAAGAGAGGGAGTGAAATAATACACCTAACCAGATGAAGCTCAGAAAAAAGTGTTTGTTTATTTTTCCCCAAGGATTACTAGTAAAGTGGGTATTATGAAAGGGTCTTATCATTAGAAGGGGTAAAGTTCAAAAGACAGTGATACAATGAAAAATTGCATTCAAGGAAGAAAATATGTGTTAAGGAAGAGAAGGCTGTTGGTAAAAAGGAGAGGGATTCTACAATCTAAAGCCTCCAGCCCGTAAGCCTCAAGCTGCTGTCTGCAAGGACCCAGAGCTGAAAGAAACTCACTTTGAATGTGACTGTCTAGAGTGCGCTTTGCCAGGGGTCTGTTTAAATCTGCTTTTTACTCTTGCCTTAATGAAGGTGTAACGAGGAGTCAGATTAATTAGGGGATTTTTGTGGTTATAGTAATTTTGTAGAGATATGTATGTAATTACAATTTTTCTTGAATTAATAAATGTTTAATTTAGTTTTATAAAAACTTCTTGAGACTTGGTGGTCTTATTACTGCTGAATTCAAAGCCTGCATCTCGAAACATACAAATTGCAAAATGGGTTATGACAGTTGTTTCAAGTTTCCCTCTAGGATTTGAACAGCTTGGCATTTACCATCGGCTGTGGCATAATACTTGTAAACCCTGGAACATGTAAGGTGATTTGATTGAGGTTTTTAGTACCTTGTTAGGAATTAATGGGGTAGATAGAAACCTTTCCCAGTGACGAGTGAGTCCAGGGTAAGGGTGCTAACACTAAAATCAGAGCTAGGCCATTCATTAAAGAAGCAAATAAGCACTTTCTTCACGTAAAAGGTGATAGAAATGTGGAACTCTCTCCCACAAAAAGCAGTTGATGCTAGATCAATTAATAATTTTGAATTTGATATTGATGAATTTTGGAAGCCAAGGATGATATGGGATTTGAAAGCAAAGAGGGCGAATGGAGTTAGCATACAGATCAGTTATGACCTAGTCAAATGGTGGAACAGACTGGAGGGGCTGAATGGCCTCCTCCTGTTCCTGTGTTCCTATATTTAAACAAAATGAATAACAAGGTTATAAAGGCAGTTAGTTGTAGCACAGTAATTCATAGAATCACACAGTGCAGAAGAGGCCCTTTGGCCCATCGAGTTTGCACCGACACGTGAGAACCACCTGACCTACCTATCCAATCCCATTTACCAGCACTTGGCCCATAGCCTTGAATGTTATTATGTGCCAAGTGCTCATCCAGGTACTTTTTAAAGGATGTGAGGCAACCCGCCTCCACCACCCTCCCAGGCGGCGCATTCCAGACCATCACCACCCTCTGGGTAAAAAAGTTTTTCCTCTCATCCCCCCTAAACCTCCTGCCCCTCACCTTGAAATTATGCCCCCTTGTGACTGACCCTTCAACTAAGGGGAACAGCTGCTCCCTATCCACTCTGTCCATACCCCTCAATCTTGTACACCTCGATCAGGTCGCCCCTCAGTCTTCTCTGCTCCAATGAAAACAACCCAAATCTATCCAACCTCTCTTCATAACTTAAATGTTTCATCCCAGGCAACATCCTGGTGAATCTCCTCTGCACCCCCTGCAGTGCAATCACATCCTTCCTATAATGTGGCAACCAGAACTGCATACAGTGCTCCAGCTGTGGCCTCACCAAGGTTCAATGCAACTCCAACATAACCTCCCTACTTTTGTAATCTTTGCCTCAATTGATAAAGGCAAGTGTCCCATATGCCTTTTTCACAACCTCACTAACATGCCCCACTGCCTTCAGAGATCTATAGACACACACGCCAAGGTCCCTTTGTTCCTCAGAACTTCCTAGTGTCATGCCATTCATTGAATACTTCCTTGTCAAATTACTCCTTCCAAAGTGTATCACCTCACTTTTCAGGGTTAAAATCCATCTGCCCATTTGACCATCCTGTCTATATCTTCCTGTAGCCCAAGACACTCAACCTCACTGTTAGCCACCCGGTCAATCTTTGTGTCATCCACAAACTTACTAATCCTACCCCCCACATAGTCATCCATGTTGTTTATATAAATGATGAATAATAGGGGACCCAGCATAGATCCCTGTGGTACGCCACTGGACACTGGCTTCCAGTCACTAAAGTATCCTCTGTCATCACCCTCTGTCTCTGACAACTAAGCCAATTTTGAATCCATCTTATCAAATTACCCTGTATCCCACCTGAACCAGTAAATATGGCCAGTAGGACTAAGAGGAAGGGCAGGCAGGGAGAAAGTACTGAACACAGTGGGACTGGGGGTCTGAAATGCAATTGTTTCAATGAGAGAAGTATAACAGGCAAGGCAGATGAGCTTAGAGCTTGGATTAGTACTTGGGACTATGATGTTATTGCTATTACAGAGACTTGGTTGAAGAATGGACAGGATTGACAGATAAACGTTCCAGGATTTAGATGTTTCAGGCAGGATAGAGAGGGATGTAGAAGAGGTGGGGGAGTTGCACTGCTGGTTAAGGGGAGTATCACAGCTGTACGACAGGAGGACACCTTGGTGGGCTCATGCAGCGAGGCATTATGGGTAGAACTCCAGAATAGGAAGGGTGCAGTCACAATGTTGGGGGTTTACTTTGGGCCTCCCAATTGCCGACAGGAGATTGAGGAACAATTATGTAGGCAAATTTTGGAAAGATGTAAAAGCAATAGGGTTGTTGTGGTGGGTGATTTTAACTTTCCCTATATTGACTGGGAATCACTTAGTGCTAGGGGTTTGGATAGTGCAGAATTTGTAAGGTGCATCCAGGAGGGCTTCCTGAGACAATATGTAGATAGTCCAACTAGGGAAGGTGCAATACTGGACCTGGTATTAGGGAAGGAACCCGGCCAGGTGGTCGAAGTTTCAGTAGGGGAGCATTTTGGGAAAAGTGACCATAGTTCAGTAAGTTTCAAGGTACTAGAGAATAAAGATAACAGGAGTCCTCGGGTTAAGGTGCTTAATTGGGGGAAGGCTAATTATAACAATATTAGGCAGGAACTGAGGAATCTGGACTGGAGGCGGATGTTTGAGGGCAAATCAACAACTGACGTGGGGGGCTTTCAAACGTCAGTTGATAAGAATTCAGTACAGGCATGTTCCTGCTAGGGTTAAGGATAAGCATGGCAAGTTTCAGGAACCTTGGATAACGAAGGATATTGTGAGATTAGTCAAAAAGAAAAGGGAAGCATTTGTAAGGGCTAGAAGGCTGGGAACAGATGAAGCCCGTGGAGAATATAAAGAAAGTAGGAAGAAACTTAAGCAAGGAGTCAGGAGGGCTAAAAGGGGTCATGAAAAGTCACTGGCAACCAGGATTAAGGAAAATCCCAAGGCCTTTTATACATATGTAAAAAACAAGAGGGTAGCCAGGGAAAGGGTGGGCCCACTCAGGGACAGAGGTGGGAATCTGTGTGTGGAGCCAGAAGAAATGGGAGAGATACTAAATGAATACATCTCATCAGTATTCACCAAAGAGAAGGACTTAGCAATTGATTTGTCTAGGGAAGAGTGTGTAGATAGCCTGGATCATATTGAGATCAAAAAAGAGGTGTCAGGCGTCTTGAAGTATATTAAGGTGGATAAGTCCCTAGGGCCAGATGGGATCTACCCCAGAGTACTGAGGGAGGCAAGGGAGGAGATTGCTGGGGCCTTGACAGAAATCTTTGTATCCTCACTGGCTAGGGGTGAGGTCCCAGAGGACTGGAGAATGTTGTTCCATTGTTTAAGAAGGGTAGCAGGGATAATCCAGGAAATTACAGGCCGGTGAGCCTTACGTCAGTGGTAGGGAAATTATTGGAGAAGATTCTTCGTGACAGGATTTACTACCATTTGGAAGCAAATGGGTGTATTAGTGAGAGGTAGCATGGTTTTGTGAAGGGGAGGTCATGTCTCACTAACTTGATCGAGTTTTTCGAGGAATTGACAAAGATGATCGACGATGGAAGGGCAGTGGAAATTATATACATGGATTTCAGTAAGGCCTTTGACAAGGTCCCTCATGGCAGACTGGTACAGAAGGTAAAGTCGCACAGGATCAGAGGTGAGCTGGCAAGATGGATACAGAATTGGCTTGGTCATAGAAGACAGAGGGTAGCAGTGGAAGGGTGCTTTGCTGAATGGAGAGCTGTGACTAGTGGAGTTCCGCAGGGATCAGTGCTGGGACCTTTGCTGTTTGTAGTATACGTAAATGATTTGGAGGAAAATGTAACTCGGCTAATTAGTAAGTTTGCAGACGACACTAAGGTTGGAGGAGTTGCAGATAGTGAAGAGGATTGTTAAAGGATACAACAGGATATAGATCGGTTGGAGACTTGGGCGGAGAAATGGCAGATGGAGTTTAATCTGGACAAATGTGAGGTAATGCATTTTGGAAGGTCTAAAACAGGCAGGAATTATACAGTAAATGGCAGAACCCTTAAGTCCATTGACGGTCAGAGGGATCTGGGTGTACAGGTCCACAGGTTACTGAAAGTGGCAACGCAGGTGCATAAGGTAGTCAGGAAGGCATATGGCATGCTTGCCTTCATTGGCAGGGGAATTGAGTATAAAAGCTGGGAAGTCATGCTGCAGCTGAATAGAACCATGGTTAGGCCACACTTGGAATATTGCATGCAATTCTGGTCGCCACATTACCAGAAGGGTGTGGAGGCATTGGAGAGGGTGCAGAGGTTATTAGCTATGAGGAGAGGTTGGAGAAACTCGGATTGTTCTCACTAGAGCGAGATTGAGGGGCGACTTGATAGAAGTTTACAAAATTATTAGTGGCACGAACAGAGTAGATAGTCAGAGGCTTTTTCCCAGGGTGGGGGAGTCAATTACTAGGGGACATAGATCTAAGGTGAGAGGAGAAAACTATAGAGGAGATCTGCGGGGCAAGTTTTTTTACGCAGAGGGTAGTGAGTGTCTGGAATTCGCTGCCAGAGGAGGTGGTGGAAGCAGGTACAAAAGTGGTGTTTAAGAGGCAGCTCGACAAATGCATGAATTGGATGGGAATAGAGGGAAACAGACAAATGCAAAATGTTGTAGTTGATGGGCAATATGATCGGCACAGATTTGGAGGGCCGAAGGGCCTGTTCCTGTGCTGTACTTTTCTTTGTTCTTTGTGCATTTGCCTTCTTTATAAGTCATGTAGGACCTTATCAAAGGCTTTGCTGAAATCCATATAAACTACATCAACTGCACTACCCTCATCTACACACCTGCTCACCTGAAAAATTCAATCAAATTTGTTAGACATGACCTCCCTCTGATAAAGCCATACTAACTATCCCTAATCAAACCTTGACTCTCCAAGTGGAGATAGATTCTCTCCTTCAGAATTTTCTCCAATAGTTTCCCTACCACTGACATGAGATTCATTGGCCTGTAGTTCCCTGGCTTCTCTCTTCAACCCTTCTTAAATAACGGAACCACATTAGCTGTTCTCCAGTCCTCTGGCACCTCCCCTGTGGCCAGAGAGGAATTAAAAATTTGGGTCAGAGCCCCTGTGATCTCCTCCCTTGCCTCCCTCAGCAGTCTGGGACACAAATCATCTGACCTGGAGATCTGTCCACTTTTAAGCCTGCCAACACCTCCAATACTTTATCATTCCCTATTTTTTTTTGTAACTCTTTCAGAGTCAAACAATTAAACTAAATTAACAAAATGCGGAATAAAGGAAACACAGCCTCTAAGTTAGGTTAGCTGTAAAACCAAAAACAAAGTTTAAAGGAAACTTACAAACATCAAATCAAAATGTGATTAAGAGGATCGATAAAGCACCCCAGCCCCCCTGTTACCCACAGAAGGCCTCGAGGGTGCCGGCAGACACCGCGTGCCCTCTCTCCATGGACACCCGGCTGTGAACGTAGCTGCGGAAGAGGGCCAAAGAGTCAGGTGGGAAAACCCCCTCGATTTGTCACTCCCTATATTCAGCATGAACTGGTTTGCTAATTATAATCAAGATTGGTGTCAGCATTGACATAAATTGGTACAATTAGTTTAGGATTATACTCTTTAGGTTGCTGATAATTTAACTGTTAAATAGCCTCTCAATAGGATAGAGTATGTGAGCTAGTAATTAGTAATGTTTCTCAAACTTATATAACCTCACCCTTAGGAGCTGCATACCTTCTCCTGGGACAAGAGTGTTGACCACTGGGAAGTGGAATGATGAACCTTTTTTTATAGAGGTGTTACCCATTGCTCGTGGATAAGCTAGTAACATAATCTGGAAGTTGGTTTAAATCTCACCTCCCAAGTGATACGCTTCTCAAAATCCTGGAACTCCCCTCCTTACAGCACTGTGGATGTACCTACACTTCAAGGACTGCTGACGTTCAAGAAGGCAGCTCACCAACACGCTCTCAAGGGCAACTAAGGATGTGCAAAAATAAATGTTGACCTGTCCAGCAATGTTCACGTCCCAAGATCACATAAAAAGAACTTGTTTCTCTAAAACTATCTGGTATAGCCATAAAATTTGACATTTGTATTCTCTGTCTGTCTCTCACTATCTCTGATCCACCCCACTCTGTCCCTCCCTCTGTATCTCTGTCACCCCATGCTTTTTTTCCCCTTCCTCTCTGTCAGACACTTCCTCTCTGTCACTTGCTCTGCCTGTCACTCCTCTCTGTTCCTTCCACTCTGTTTCTCTGTCTCTGCCTATGTTTGTGTCTCTTGTCTATGTATGTGTGCCTGACTCTCTCCCAGGAGGACATTCTTTCTTTTACTGAAACATTAGATAAAGGCTATTAAAAGATGAGCACGGGGAAAAAGCATCAGCTAAGCCAAATTAAATAATACACTACTTACCCTCAATTTTCAAAGAAAATCTTTTACGTTCTATATCTGAGTGAGACATTTCTTTTCAGTGCCAATTATCTCAAACTGCCATGTATTATCTATGACCTTATCTTTTTGGTAACCTTAAAACCCAAAGACACTAAGTGGTAATTCACTCTTCTAACTTTTCAATCTCTCAGTACAAAGTAGTTGTATTGGTTTTCACTTATTGAGCTGTCTCTGGGTCTGTGGCTTTGATGGCCTATGTTCTTCTACTTACATGACCTGTAAACAACCGCTGTTGTAACCATGATATATCCCATTGTCCCATTTGATGACTAACTCTGCTCTAGGATGCATTTAAGGCAATTTTCAGAGCATTATGCTTGCAATGTCCCTCATCAGAACTAAAATATGAGATAGAGATATAAATAGGAGCAGGAAAAGAAAATAAACAGACAGGAAGTATGAGTGAATTGATGGTGATGCTTCCTCCCTGTGTTTGTATTTTGTATATTATGCCTCTGGTAGGATTGCACACAGGATGTTTAGACAAAATATAGTCTTCAGATGAAGTGGGATAGAGGGCAGGATTAAGGTGAGTAGTCAGAACTCTGTTCCCATTTAAAACCCATTTGTTGTACTTTTATTTTTATATTCCCATTATAAGTAAATTTTTTAAAAAGCGCATTGTGCCACTGAACCAGAGTGACATTTTTGTGAGAGCTAAGCACTGTGCTGCCCTGTCCTAGAGCTATGGGATATGGTCTGTTGTGCCCTCCTCTATGTGCTGAGCTCCTGGTCTTGGTTATGTCACCAGGGCCCAGGTAAGTATTAAGTTCAGCAGAAGCCAAGCACTTTCTCCAAGAGAAAGAAATGGAAAATCAGAGGCAAATCTTACCCTGCACCTTCTCCAAAGACTCTATACATGAGGGGAAAAGCATGAGAGGTTTATCCTGATGGGATTAGATGAAGAAGTATGGGAGGAGGCTTGTTTAGAGCATAATAACCGACATGGACACTTAAGCCGAATGGCCTGTTACAGTGCCATATGTTGTATGTAAAACTTCTATGTCCACATTAATAATAGAAACTTTATTTAATTACATCATGTTACAACCTCTTGTCAATGGTGGCACTGTGTCACCTATAAAGCAAAAGTGTAATTTTTATTGGGAGTTTCCATTATATGTTACTAGGGATTTATAATAGAATGGCTTGTTGGTGTAAAATTTTAATAAAGTAGCATAGGTATGGCTCATTGTGTAAACAACAGTTGCTTGGTAGTACAGAACTGGAATATTGCTGTAAAAAGAGTAATGTGGAAGCTTTTCATCTTGCACTCATCGGGGTAAAAGCAAGAATGCCGAATTTCAAACAATCACCACAATTTATACCATTGAACAAGAGAAGAGGGTGCTGATTGGTTAGCAAGTTGACTCTGTTGGCTGATGTATTGCCATGGCGAAAGTACCAGGGAACTATAGGCACTATAATTTTAATTTTCATCATTATGAAAGAGCTTGATAGCCTAAACATAGAGGTGTTTCCACTTGTCAGACAGCCCAAAGCTAAGAGCCAGAAATAAGACAGTCATTAATAAATCCAGTAGGGAATTGCAGAAAAATCTCTTTACCCCAGAGAGTGATTAGAGTGTGGAACTCGCTGTGACATGGAGTAGTTGAGGTGAACAGCGTAGATGCATTTAAGGGAAGTTGGATAACTAAATAAGGAACAAAGGAATTAGAAGGATATATTGACAGGGTTAGCTGAGAAGAGTGGGGTGGTCAGGTGGAGCATAAACACCAGTATGGGCTGAATGGCCTGTTCCTGTGTTATAAATGAGATATAATTCTATATAATCCTGTTGTCTCCAGCCTTGCAGGATTTTCCTTCCTTATTTAATTTGTATTTTTTTGAACCCCTCACTCACTGGCCATGGTTACAGCTCAGCTCTGGTTCTATTGTGAGGAGTGGCGGGACCTCCCTGAGGGGGGAACCTTTCAGCGTCGCTCCCGGCAGCGGCCGGACGCTAGATGCTGTGCACACCCGGAAGTGGTGGCGAGGAGCTGCGGAGGCTGGACCCGCACCGGCCCGGACTCGGCTCTCAGGTAAACAGAGACCGGAGGGCGGGCACCGGCTAACGGCTTCACCCGAACCCGAGGGGGCCGCGGTTCCCGAGGGAGGGAGTCTTGGGAGGCGGGTCCTCCCTCCCTCCCCCAGATCCCACCCCCCCCAGACCCCTCCCCCCCCCCAGACCTCCTCCCCCCTCTTCACCCGGACCTCCCACCCCTTTTCCTCCCCCTCCCCTGCCCCCCCTCACCCCCCTCCCCTGCCCCCCCCTCACCCCCCTCCCCTGCCCCCCCCCCTCACCCCCCTCCCCTGCCCCCCCCTCACCCCCCCTCCCCTGCCCCCCCCCTCACCCCCCTCCCCTGCCCCCCCCCCTCACCCCCCTCCCCTGCCCCCCCTCACCCCCCTCCCCTGCCCCCCCTCACCCCCCTCCCCTGCCCCCCCTCACCCCCCTCCCCTGCCCCCCCCTCACCCCCCTCCCCTGCCCCCCCCCTCACCCCCCTCCCCTGCCCCCCCCCCTCCCTTGCCCCCCCCCCTCCCTTGCCCCCCCCCTCCCTTGCCCCCCCTCACCCCCCTCTCACCCCCCCGTCCTCTCTCTCTCTCTCTCTCTCTCCTCCCCCCCCCAATGCAGTCAATGGAGTTTCGAAAGGCTCGCCATCTTTTACAGACCTGTCTCTGCCCCATACGGGGTTGTAAAATTCAGGCCAGTGCTGTAATGTGGTCCCTTTTAAGTTATGTGCTGTCTGAGGAGACTGTAGTGACAATTTAATGCAACGCTTTATCTACTCCCATTGAATTAAGTTTGTTATGGACAAAGAAATAGACAAGCTGCAAAAATATGTTTTGGGACTGGGGGGGAGAGTGGATTTTTGTAAAATAAGGCAGCATCTGGCCATGGTAGACGGGCAACAGCTACTTGGGAAATCTACAGAGGTGCAGTGGGGGGGTGGGGCATTCAAAAAGGAAACGGGGAGGGTACAGGCTCAACATGTTCCCTCTAGGGTGATAGGAAGGAGTAACAAGCCCAGAGAACCATGGATGACCGGAGATATTCAGGTTACGATAGGAAGGAAAAGAGAGGCTTTTAGCAGGTACAAGGGAAGCAAATCAGCGGAGGCATTAGTGGAGTAGAGATAGTGCAGGGTGGAGCTTAAGAAAGCAATTAGGAGAGTAAAGAGGGGATATGAGAAAGCTCTGGCTGGTGAAAGTAAGGAAAATCCCAGTATATTCTATAAGTATATCAGTGGGAAGAGGGTAATCAGGGAAAGAGTAGGGCCCATACGGGACCAAGAGGGCAATCTATGGGTGGAGGCAGATGACATTGCTAGAGTGTTGAATGAATACTTCACATCCGTCTTCACCCAAGAGAATGAGGATGAAGGCATTGAACTCAGGGAGAGAGACTGCGAAGTTCTTAAGCAAATTGATATAGGGAGTGAAAGGTATTGGAGGTGTTGGCAGGCTTAAAAGTGGACAAATCTACAGGTCTGGATGATTTGTGTCCCAGACTGCTGAGGGAGGCAAGGGAGGAGATCGCAGGGTCTCTGACCCAAATTTTTAATTCCTCTCTGGCCACAGAGGAGGTGCCAGAGGACTGGAGAACAGCTAATGTGGTTCTGCAATTTAAGAAGGGTTGTAGAGAGAAGCTGGGGAACTACAGGCCAGTGAGTTTCACATCATTGGTAAGGAAACTATTGGAGAAAATTCTGAAGGGGAGAATCTATTTCCACTTGGAGAGGCAAGGTTTCATCAGGGATAGTCAGCATGGCTTTGTCAGAGGGAGGCCATGCCTAACAAATTTGATTGAATTTTTTGAAGAGCTGACCAGGTGTGTAGATGAGGGTAATGTAGTTTATATGCATTTCAGCAAAGCCTTTGACAAGGCCCCACATGGGAGACTTATAAAGAAGGCAAGTGCACATGGGATACAGGGTAATTTGATAAGGCGGATTCAAAATTGGCTTTGTTGTAGGAGACAGAAGGTGATGACAGAAGGATGCTTTAGTGACTGGAAGCCAGTGTCCAGTGGCACACCACAGGGATCTGTGCTTGGTCCCCTATTATTCGTCATTTATATAAATGACATAGATGACTATTTGGGGAGTAGGGTTAGTAAGTTTGCAGATGACACAAAGATTGGCCGGGTGGTTAACAGTGAGATTGAGTGCCTTGGGCTACAGGAAGATATAGACGGAATGGTCAAATGGGCAGATAAGTGGCAGATGGAACTTAACCCTGAAAAGTGTGAGGTGATACACTTTGGAAGGCATAATTTGACAAGGAAGTATTTAATGAATGGCATGACACTAGGAAGTTCTGAGGAACAAAGGGACCTTGGCGTGTGTGTCCATAGATCTCTAAAGGCGGTGGGGCATGTTAGTGGGGTGGTGAAAAAGGCATATGGGACACTTGCCTTTATCAATCGAGGCATGGATTACAAAAGTAGGGAGGTTATGTTGGAGTTGTATAGAACCTTGGTGAGGCCACAGCTGGAGTTCTGTGTGCAGTTCTGGTCGCCACATTATAGGAATGATGTGATTGCACTGAAGGGGGTGCAGAGGAGATTCACCAGGATGTTGCCTGGGATGAAACATTTAAGTTATGAAGAGAGGTTGGATAGACTTGGGTTGTTTACGTTAGAGCAGCGAAGACTGAGGAGCAACCTTATTAAGGTGTACAAGATTATGAGGGGCATGGACAGGGTGGATAAGGAGCAGCTGTTCCCCTTAGTTGAAGGGTTAGTCATAAGGGGACATAAGTTCAAGGTGAGGGGCAGGAGGTTTAGGGAGGATGTGAGGAAAAACTTTTTTATCTAGAGGATGGTGACGGTCTGGAATGCGCTGCCTGGGAGGGTGGTGGAGGTGGGGTTACTCACATCCTTTAAGAAGTACCTGGATGAGCACTTGGCACATCATAACATTCAAGGCTATGGGCCAAGTGCTGGTAAATGGGATTAGGTAGGTAGGTCAGATGTTTCTCACGTGTCGGTGCAGACTCGATGGGTCAAAGGGACTCTTCTGAACTCTGATTCTGTGAATTATAAGTGAAATCTATGAACAGATGAAATAGGAACAGGAGTAGGCCATTCGGCCCCTTGAGTCTGCTTTGACACTCAATAAGATCATGGCTGATTTGATTGCAGCCTCAACTCCACACTCCCACCTACCCCTGATTACCTTTGGCTCCCTTGTTGTTAACAATCTCTACCTCTGCCTGAAAAATATTTATTGACCCTACGTCCACTACTTTCTGGGGAATAGAGTTCCAAAGACTCATGACCCTTTGAGAGAAAAAAAATTCTTCTCGCCTCCATCCTAAATGGGAGACCCCTTAGTTTTAAATGGCGTCGCCTAGTTCTAGAACTTCCCACAGGGGGAAACATCATTATAGCATCCAGGGAACCTTCTTTGAGCTGCTTCAAATGCATTTATATTCTTTCTTCAATAAAGAGATGAAAACTGTACATAATACTCTAGATGTCATCTCACCAACACCCTGTACAACAGTAGCAAAACATCCCAACTTTTATATTCATTCCCCTTGCAATAAACATCATTCAATTTGCCTTCCTAATCACTTGCTTTACCTGCATACTATCTTTTCTTGATTCATGTACCAGGGCACCCAGATCCCTCTGTACCTCAGCATTCTGCAATTTCTCTCCGTTTAAATGATATGCTGCTTTTCCATTCTCCCTGTCAAAGTGGGCAAGTTTACATTTTCCCACGTTATACACCATCTGCCAGATTTTCTGCCCACTCACTTAACCTATCTATGTCCCTTTGCAGGTTAGATATGCCAACTTCACAACTTACTTTCCTACCCCATTTTTGTGTCATCAGCAAATTTAGCAACCATACATTTGGTCCCTTCATCCAAGTCATTGATGAAGATTGTATATATTTGAGGCCCCAGCACTGATCCCTGTGGCATTCTACTTGTCATATCTTGTCAACCCAAACAAGACCCATTTATGCCTACTCTGCATCCTGTTAGCTAGCCAATCCTCAATCCATGCTAATATACCTCCTACACCATGAGCTCTTAATTTGCGTAGTAACTGATGTGGTACCGAGTCAATTGCCTCCTGGATATCCAAGTACAACACATTCACAGGTTCCCCTTTATCCACATTGCTTGTTAGTTCCTCAAAGAGTTCCAGTAAATTTCGTCAAACATGATTCCTCTTTCACAAGACCATGTTGACTCAGCTTGATTGTATTTAGATTTTATAAATGCCTCCCTATAGCCTCCTTAATAATAGATTCCAGCCATTAACCTACAGCAGATGTTAAGCTAACTGACATGTAACTTCCTGCTTTCTGTCTCCTGCCTTTTCTGAAAAGAGGAGTTACATTTGCTATTTTTCAATCTGATGGGACCTTTCCAGAATCTAAGGAATTTTGGAAAATTAAAACCAATACATTTACTATCTCAGCACCCACCTCTTTTAAGACTCTAGGGTGAAGCCCATCAGGGCCTGGGTTCTTTTCGGCTTTTATTTCGAATAACTTTCTCAGTACTCTTTCCCTGGTGATTATAATTGTTTGAAGTTCCTCCCTCCCTTTCATCCCTTGTTTCACAATTATTTCTGGGATGTTATTTGTATCCTCTACAGAAGACACTCAAAACATCTGTTCAATTCATCCATCATTTCCATATTTTCCATTATTATTTCCCTATTCTCACTCCCTAGAGGTCCAACTCTCACTTTATTTTTTTCCTTGATAAACACCTGTAGAAACTCTTGCTACCTGTTTTGATATTTCTAGCTAGCTTTCTTTCGTATTCTAGCTTCTCCCTCCTTGTTAATCTTTTAATCGTTTGTTGCTGTTCTTTATATTCTGCCCAATCTTCTGACTTGCCACTTATATTTGTGGAATTACACACTTTTTCTTTCAATTTGCTGCTATCTTTAACTTTAGTTAGCCATGGATGGTGTGTCCTTCCCTTAGAATCTGTCTTTCTCACTGGACAGTATTTTTTCTGAGTTTTCTGAAATATTGTTTTAAATGCCTACCACTGCATCTCTACTGACCTATCCCTTTACCCAATTTACCAATAAAAAAAAACCTCCCATAAAAAGGTTATTGAGGCTGGGGATACATTGAAAGTTTCAGAACTGAGATTGATCGATTTTAGTTAGGCAAAAGTTAGGGACTCAAGGCGGGTGGAAGGAGTCATGACCTAATTGAATGGTGCAACATTCTCAAGAGGCAGAATGATCTTTTCCTGTACCTATAAATTAACACTAATAAATTGAGCCCATCAATCTTGTTGCATTGTAACGTTTCAGTCAAAGCATACCATTTCAAAACGTAGAATGAAAATCAAACTCACCCCTGCTAACTCCTCATTCAAGGTAACGTTGCTGGGCTAATTACTACTTTCTGAGTCATGCTGCTCTGGGGGGAAACCCCAGAATTTAGCCCGATGAAGCTTTTGAGAAGTGATTTCAGATGTTTCCAGCAGCTGGCACTGAGTCATGCTGAATCTGAGCTTCAAATCTTCCCTGTGCTTTCTCTGCAGCTTTCCAGATAGAAGACGTTTCAAACGTTTCAATCATGCAGAGCACACCGAATTACCTGTGGCTCATCTCTGACATCCTTGGACAAGGAGCCACTGCGAATGTCTATCGTGGACGACACAAGGTGAGTTATGCCTGTTCAGTGCTGTTGATAAAGGTCACCAAGCTTTAATGTTAGCTCTGTTTTTTCCAACACAGAAGCTGTCTGACCTGCTAAGCTTTACCAGCATTTTCTGATTGTGTTTGTGAGCTATACAGATCATGTATGTTTAACACTTTTTTTTAAACCTAGGACAAAGTCGAAACCTTTGTTTTGGAATGCTGGCTGCTCCTAGGTTCAATTTAATTCATGTCTTTGTCAAAATGGCCTATTCACAACTTTTATTTTCTACGGGTTTGATCATTTCATTATGAGGTTGCATTGTGTAGAATTAACAGTTAATATATGCACAGTTCAATAGGATCACCTGGACTGATTTCGATTGCCTGGTGGAGTAGGGTAAATTGTCCAGGTTTTATCTTTTTTCCTTATTGGCTCTGGTTTCTTCTCTCCCAGGAGCTTATATACCTTCAGGGCTGAAAGGTGTTAGGAAGGGTCTAGCCATGCTGCAGCAGTGATTCAGTGAGTGAGGGCAGGCTTGATGGACAAGCTGACCCATCACTTCTGTAACCCTTGTGTGTGAAAGTACATGCTAGGATCCTCGGAAGCCATGTGCACCTTCTTGTAAATCCAGCGGCAATTTAGCAGAATTTAAGAAATCCCTCTTCCCCAGGCTACAGTGCTGCCTCTCCTGCATTTTAGCAACCAGATGCCATGGTAAACACTCAGAATGGTGGTTCAGATTGCCCTGTGAACGCAGGAAGACTGCGCTTTACGAGTTTGAAATTTGAGATTAGATTGCGAACAGAAAGCACTGTGGTTTCTAAAGGTCAAGGATCAAAAGCTGATGCTCTGTTGTTAATTCCTCTATTACGATTTTCATCAGGAAAAGACTACTTTCCTGTCATTGAGAGGTTTTTAAACTGCCTAAATGCTAAAGTATTTCCCACTAAAAACTTTCATGTTTGACTGAAAATCACGTGGGATTTACTAATGGTCTTACTTTCATGCGGCAAAATGGGGAAGTGTTCCCGTCTTTCATTAGTTCAGGGTTTATCTTGCTTTGTTGTTGAAGCCATCTTGGTTCAGCTTTTACACCAAGGCTCGTTCTAGTTTTTTGGGTCAACGAGCAAAGATCCCATGACAGTATTCAGAGAATAGTGAGAAATTCTCCTTGTATTCTGGCTAATGTTCCTTCCTCACCTAATACCACAAGTGAAAAATAACTGTGTACGTTGGCTTCTCAATCATCTTGCTGTTTGTTCGTGTTGCTGACACACAGTGAGGAAAGGCAGGAGGAGGCTTGAGTGGAGCATTAGCACCGGCAGGGACTGCTTGGGCCAAATGGTCAGTATCTGTGCTGTGATCCTATGTAATGACTGTCACGCTTGCCTGCGTAAGTGACCGTACATCAAAAAGTAATCTACACTGAGATGTCTTGCCAAGATATTGTAGTGCGTAATTGTGAGTATTGTGTAATTTTCCACAGAAAACGGGTGACCTGTATGCTGTCAAAGTATTTAACAACATCAGCTTCCTGCGCCCAATTGAAGTGCAGATGCGGGAGTTTGAGGTTCTCCGAAAATTGAATCATAAAAATATTGTAAAACTCTTTGCAGTAGAAGAGGAGGTATGGAAATCGCACTATTTTATTCTTTGCACGTGTGATCAATTTGACACTGAATCCAAAGACCTTCGCTTTTTAATTAAAAAGTCCTATTTCCCATGCATGTTTTAATTTACTGTTTCCTAATTTCGAGTTACATCAGTGACCTTCCTTCCCCAATTTGCTTTGAAGTAGTATCTTGGACCTATCTTGCCTGCACTTACCATTAGGCACTTTGTATATTTCATTGAAGTGCCTTGGCTCCACACTGTAAAGCTCAGTTCTTACCAGTCATCCCCTTTACATTTGGGATTAGTTTCCTTCTCTTTTCTGTCCCCTTTCTAATGCATGCATACCTTTGTGAGTCCACATCACAATCTGACATTTACACTGTGTACACGTAGTCATGAATTCCTTGACAGGAATCTGAAACTGACTAGTTAAAGTAAAAGTGATACTGCCTGCAGTATCTCACAATAACCCAGGCTGTATCTTTCACTCTGAACCATGTTTGTAATTTTAAACTGGAGCACACCACTACACCTCTGCCCCCACCCCATCCCATCTCTGTTGCCGCTGGAACAATTCATTAATCAGCTGGACCTGCTGGTTTGCATCTCTACTATATCTGTTCATGATCCCAGCTTCTGGACCTAAGACAGCCAAGCAGAAGCACTCCCACCACCTTGCTCCTCCAGAAAGGACTAGAGAAACTTGGATTGTTCTTCAGAGCAGAGAAGGTTAAACAAAGATTGAAAAGGAGCTGATAGAGTAAATAAGAGGACACAGATTTTAAGATAATTGACAAAAAAAAAACAAAGGAGAGGTCAGATTTATTTTTTTACCTAGTGAGTATTGATCTGGAATGCACTGCCTACAACGGCAATGGAAGCAGATTGTCCTAACTTTCAAAAAGGTTTCAGATATATACTTGAGCAGCGCTATGGGGAAAGAATGAGGGAATGGGACTAATTGGATACCTCTTTGAAGGAGCCAGTGCAAGCACAAGGGGCTGAATGACCTCCTTCTGTGCTCAGTGATTCCATGAAAAAGCCCTTCCCAGCTACTGCGTGATTACTAATGTCATTAATCCCATTTTCAGTCCCTTCAATGCTGATCTCAGCAGGGCTGCCAACTCAAAATTGATGACCAGCCTGTCTGTTTAAAAAAAGATTTTGTGTCATTCAGTAGAGTGCGCATTGACTGTAACAACAGTTGATTTGCCAACAGCTGGTGAATAATCCTGAATCACACAGGGCTTTCACTATCCAAACATGTTCTGTGTGCAATCAAGAGCAAGGATAATTAGCATGATTTTTTTAACCTTGATTCTTTTCTTGCTACATCCATCAAAGTATCTATTTTGTGCACTTGAGAAAGGATGGCTGGAGCTCGGCATTCTCCTTCTCATGTGGACGCCAGCCTGCATGTCACGTTCAAAAACAGAATTACCTGGTTTCGGTTTTTGCTTTTGTTTTGGATTTCCAGCATCCGCAGTTTTTTTGTTTTTATTATATATGCATGTCACGTTCGCCTGGTTTGGCCTGTGAACCAATGCAGTTACCGGGTGTGGTGGCTGCTGTGCACAAGCAGCTATGTGGAGCCACGGGTGAGAACTGGGGGAGTGTTGAGGACCAGGTGCAGTTATCTTTCTGTATCCTGGTTTACTTCCCTCTCACCTTGAAGCGGGGCTTGATAGCTGTCAATTATTACTTTGTTGCCCTGATATTTCTGTTGCTATACTTTATGGCACTCCCTCAGCTTCTGTTCGATTTACCCTTTCTGTAACTGCCCCAACCTGTTTAGCACGATAGGAAACAAAAATATCTGGAAAAACTCAGCAGGTCTGGCAGCATCTTCGAGGAGGAACACAGGTCACGTTTCGAGTCCGAATGACCCTTCAACAGAACTAAGTAAAAATAGAAGAGAGGTGAAATATAAGCTGGTTTAAGGTTTGTGTGTCGGTGGTGGGTGGGACAAGTAGAACTGGATAGAGGGCCAGTGATAGGTGGAGATAACCAAAAAATGTCACAGACAAAAGGACAAAGAGGTGTTGAAGGTGGTGATATTATCTAAGGAATGTGCTAATTAAGGGTAGAAAGCAGGATGAGCAAGGTACAGATAGCCCTAGTGGGGGTGGGGTGAAGGAATCAAAAAAGGCTTAAAGGTAGAGATAAAATAATGGATGTAAATACATTTAAAAATAATGGAAATAGATGGGAAAAGAAAAATCTATATAAATTATTGGGGGGAAAAAAGGGGGGATCGGAAAGTGGGTGTGGATGGGGGAGAGAGTTCATGATCTAAAATTGTTGAACTCAATATTCAGTCCGGAAGGCTGTAAAGTGCCTAGTCGGAAGATGAAGTGCTGTTCCTCCAGTTTGCATTGAGCTTCACTGGAACAATGCAGCAAGCCAAGGATGGACATGTGGACATGAGAGCAGGGTGGAGTGTGGAAATGACAAGCGACAGGGAGGTCTGGGTGATGCTTGCGGACAAACCGAAGGTGTTCTGCAAAGCGGTCACCCAGTCTGTGTTTGGTCTCTCCAATGTAGAGGAAACCGCATTGGGAGCAACGAATGCAGTAGACTAAATTGAGGGAAGTGCAAGTGAAATGCTGCTTCACTTGAAAGGAGTGTTTGGGCTCTTTGGCGGTGAGGAGAGGGGAAGTAAAAGGACAGGTGTTGCACCTTCTGCGGTTGCATGGGAAGGTGCCGTGGGAGGGGGTTGAGACATAGGGGGTGATGGAGGAGTGGACCAGGGTGTCCCGGAGGGAACGATCCCTGCGGAATGCCATGGGGGGGATGAAGGGAAGATGTGTTTGGTGGTGGCATCATGCTGGAGTTGGCGGAAATGGCGGAGGATGATCCTTTGAATGCAGAGGCTGGTGGGGTGATAAGTGAGGACAAGGGGAACTCTATCATGTTTCTGGGAGGGAGAGGAAGGTGTGAGGGCAGATGCACGGGAGATGGGCTGGACATGGTTGAGGGCCCTGACACCCTGTAAACCACCGTGGGTGGAAAACCTTGGTTAAGGAAGAAGGAAGACATGTCGGAGGAACTGTATTTGAAAATGGCATCATCAGAACAGATGCGATGGAGGCGAAGGAACTAAGAGAATGGGATGGAGTCCTTACAGGAAGCAGGGTGTGAGGAGCTGTAGTCGAGGTAGCTGTGGAGCCCGTAGGCTTGTAATGGATATTGGAGGACAGATTATCACCAGAATTGAGACAGAGAGGTCAAGGAAGGGAAGTGTCAGAGATGGACCATGTGAAAATGATGGAGGGGTGGAAATTGGAAGCAAAATTAATACAATTTTCCAGTCCAGACGAGAGCACGAAGCAGCACCGAAGTAATCATCGATGTACCGGAGAAAGATTTGTGGGAGGGGGCTGGAGTAGGACTGGAACAAGGAATGTTCCACATACCCCATAAAGAGACAGGCATAGCTGGGGCCCATGCAGGTGCCCATAGCCACACCTTTTATTTGGAGGAAGTGAGAGGAGTTGAAGGAGAAATTGTTCAGTGTGAGAACAAGTTCAGCCAGACGGAGGAGAGTAGTGGTGGATGGGGATTGTTTGGGCCTCTGTTCGAGGAAGAAGCGGAGAGCCCTCAGACCATCCCGGTGGGGGATGGAGGTGTAGAGGGATTGGACGTCCATGGTGAAGAGGAGGGAACTGGAAATTGTTGATATGATTTAGGGTATCAGAGGAATCACGGATGTAGGTGGGAAGGGATTGGACAAGGGGAGAGAGAATGGAGTCAAGATAGCAAGAAATGAGTTCCATGGGGCAGGAACAGGCTGACACGATCGGTCTGCCGGGACAGTCCTGTTTGTGGATTTTGGGTAGGAGGTAGAAGCGGGCCGTCCGAGGTTGCGAGACTATCAGGTTGGGAGCTGTGGAAGGAATATCTCCAGAGGAGATGAGGTAAGTAACAGTCCTGGAAACAATGGCTTGATGTTCAGTGGTGGGGTCATGGTCCAGGGGGAGGTAGGAGGAAGTCTCTGCGAATTGACGCTCAGCCTCTGCGAGGTAGAGGTCAGTGCGCCAGACAACAACAGCACCCCCTTGTCAACGGGTTTGATCACAGTGTCAGAGTTGGACCGGAGAGAACGGAGTGCAGCAAGTTCAGAGAGAGACAGGTTAGAGTGGGTGAGAGGAGCAGAGAAATTGAGACGTTTAACGTCATGCCAACAGTTCTCAATGAAAAGATCAAGAGAAGGTAAGAATCCAGAGGGAAGGGTCAAGGTGGAGGGAGAATATTGGAGAATATTACATTGGAGAGACCAAACGCAGACTGGGTGACTGCTGTGTGGAACACCTTCGGTCTGTCCGCAAGCATGACCCAGACCTCCCTGTCGCTTGCCATTTCAACACTCCACCCTGCTCTAATGCCCACATGTCCATCCTTGGCTTGCTGCATTGTTCCAGTGAAGCTCAACGCAAACTGGAGGAACAGCACCTCATCTTCCGACTAGGCACCTTACAGCCTTCCGGACTGAATATTGAGTTCAACAGTTTTAGATCATGAACTCTTTCCCCCATCCACACCCACTTTCCGATCCCCCCCCTTTTTTTTTACAATAATTTATAAATATTTTTCTTTTCCTACCTATTTCCATTATTTTTAAATGTATTTACATCCATTGTTTTATCTCTACCTTTTAGCCTTTTTTGATTCCTTCACCCTACCTCCACTAGGGCTATTTGTACCTTGCTTGTCCTGCTTTCTACCCTTAATTAGCACATTCCTTAGATAATATCACCACCTTCAACATCTCTTTGTCCTTTTGTCTGTGACATTTTTTGGTTATCTCCACCTATCACTGGCCCTCTATCCAGCTCTACTACTGTCCCACCCCCCCTTAAACCAGCTTATATTTCACCTCTCTTCTATTTTTACTTAGTTCTGTTGAAGGGTCATTTGGACTCAAAACGTTAGCTGTGTTCCTCTCTGCAGATGCTGCCAGACCTGCTGAGTTTTTCCAGGTGTTTTTGTTTTGGATTTCCAGCATCCACAATTTTTTGCTTTTATCTTGGCATGATAGGACCTGCCTTTGCAAAATCGTTCCACACTTTCTTGGCTGCATCTTTTGCTGCAGCAATTTCCATTGCTCCAACATTTTCACCAATGGTGTATGTCCTTTATCAGAACATTTTTGAAATTCCTAGTGATTTCTAGCTTTTTTGAAGGTCATCCTGTAATATTCATACAATTGTCATCCTTTCAAACTCTTCCTAATGTGTACATTGAAAAGAAGAACTCTGGCATTTCACTAACTTGACACTCCCACCATCCTTCAGCCTCTTTGTTGCACAGATTTCAATACACTTTTGGCAACCTCTATCAACAATATTTATTCCTGCCGTTAGTTATTTCTAGATGCTTTTAATAGATTTTTTTGTGTGAGATTCACTTGTTTTCCCCCTCAAGATGCCTGAGATGTTGTCCTTGTGTTTTCTTATATTTAGACCACCAGTCGAAATAAAGTACTTGTCATGGAGTTTTGTTCATGTGGAACCCTGTTCACTGTTCTGGAGGAGGCAGGGAATACATTCCGCCTACCAGAACCTGAGTTCCAGATAGTATTGCGAGATGCGTGTATGTTCCCTTGCAGTAGGCCAAATGCACCAAAGAGCTGATTTGCCGAGAACTCGTGTGTGGGGTCAGGCTCCTAGGAAGCCACAAGACCTGCTGTCTGCCATTTTCTAAAGTATTTCTGTGAGGGCCCCTGAGAATCTACCCACTTAACTCCACGTTTAATACCGGCTGAGCTAACTTATTGACTCTAAAGCATTGTTCTTGTGTTCTCTTATGTTTAGACCACCAGCAGAAATAAAGTGCTTGTCATGGAGTTTTGTTCATGTGGAAGCCTGTACACTGTCCTGGAGGAAGCAGGGAATGCATTTGGCCTACCAGAATCTGAGTTCCTGATTGTATTGCGAGATGTGGGTATGTTCCTGATGACTTGACTGTCTGCCAAGGATTTTGTTTTTTGGCTTGGATGAAAGCTGAAATGGCGATATTATTTCCCATGTGTGAAAACAATTGGAAAAAAAATATTCTTATTGCTGTGAGGTAGATGAAAAAGTATTCTGTTCTGAAGACCAAAGTGTTGAGTCTGTACCCCCTTTACTCCTGCACCAGCTATCAGCAAATCATTTTATACCAATGCCTGGTAATATTAAAAAAGACAGAATTTGGTGTTGTTTTACTTTAATTGAAAGCAAACTATGAATTTCTGTGAGGGCGCTAATATTTTTCACTTACTCTGGAGCTATGTTCCTTTTAATTTTTTTTTCTGGAATTTCTACAGTGTTTTATTTTATCCACCCCTCCCACTCCTGAAACCATTGATCCCTCACCTAGACTAGGTTCTGCAGTCACTCTTCTGAATCTCAGCAAATAGCTGACGCGTGATCCTTGGTGGTGAATGCTACCAAGGGAACCTGATACTGTCCTCATGCAGCACCCACTCGCACCTCTGATAGGTGTCACTGTATATTGGCTTTTATTGCAAGAGGGTTAGAGTACAGGAATAAAGAAGTCTTGCTACAGTCGTACAGGGCTTTGGTGAGACCACACTTGGAATATTGTGTGCAGTTTTGGTCTCCATATTTCAGGAAAGATGTGCAGTAAAACTTTTGATATCTGGTATGCTCTGGCAATGGGTGGTGCCGGTTAATCAAAAACGTCGATTGCCTGGCATTACACTTATTGATGGAATACAGTGCAATACTTGTAATTTGTGAACAAGGACACAATACCGTGATGAAGTTTCAAACACGAGCCATCCGTCAGAAAATGCACATGGTTCAGTCAATTTCATTTCTTCATAAAGATATTTTTTGACTTTTCAATAAGCAATGGGCTGGAGATAAAGGCATCCTCCGAACATTTCAGTAAAAACCATTCCTATAAAACGCTGTCTGGCTGCTCTAATTTAGGCACATGTAGAATACAGCTTTATTTGACTTGGAACTGGTGAGAAACTTCAGTTCTTTTTCAGCCTTGATATAGTGGATGAGCCAACATTATATTCTTTAATCAAAACCTTCCAATTCTCACCCCTTTTTCAAAGCGTCTACAAATGTCCATTTTCTGTTTTAATGCCAACACAGCTCTTTTGCGCTTCTCACTTTGGCTTTTCTCTGGTTTATTGGATGCCATAATGGCAGGGCGGGGTTTATAATTCGTGATAATGCACAATGCAGTACCAAACACACAAATTGCAATGGCAGTTACCAACAAGGACGACCACCTCTGCAGGAAGCTTGGTTTGCCGTATGGAGCCACCCGCTGGCACTTTGGGTTCTGGATAATTTTGGAATGGCTTCCAGTTGGTAAAGTGACTGTTTGCATTGGGGGATATCAGAAATTCCAATTAATAGAATATTCTGGTTGGTACAGTGCTGGATAATACACAAAGTTTACTGTACTTGTGTTGGAGGTGAGCTAAGACTGATGTTCAGGTTAGTGGAGGTAAAGGGAGTGCAGCAATGTAAACTCAGTAAAGAAGTAATAAGTAACAAGAAAGAGAAAGATTAGGGGTTTATTACCGCTGAACAAGATGATCTTTGGGCATTTGACTCACTACGGACTCCTTCCCTATAATTACATTTCTGCTTTTTATATTTGCCAAACCTCTCTACTACATATCAATTTGATTGCTTAAAATATTAGTCGTATAGGCCCTGTATTGCCAACTCTTAAATGGCCAACATTTTTGGGTGGGGGGAGGACAAAGAAAATGCTTCAAAGACATTCTGAAGCTCTCCTTGAAGCACAGAAGCATTGATATTAATGACAGGGAGGAGCTTGCTGTCAGTTGTTCAGAATGGTGGCACCTTGTCCTTTAAGCTGCATCGAGATTTGAGTCCCAACGTCTGAACGATGAGGCAGAGCGGCGGCAGGGAAGGAAACAAAAGGAAGCAAATCCTGCACCGTGAATCCCACTACCTTGTGGGACGTCCTGCCCCATGGGGCCCAAAGATTGTGGGTCGAGAATTGGCCTGTTCAGTCACACAAAGACCCATGGCAGAAACTTGTGACCCTGAGTAGGCATCATCCTCAAATCAAGGGACAGCCGATGACGACGATTAGTTTTCATGGTGGGAGTTTAATGTGCATCATTGTGAAGCCAGGGTGGTGCAATACCACTTTTAGTCCTGTGAGGATGATAATTTCTCCTTATTTCATATAACTCTGCACAGGGAAAGTTGATAAAGATAGACTTTCAGGATGAAGGAGTTGAGACCTGCTAATCGGAGCTGTTGTGAAGCCATTGACAGAGAGAAAGTGGTTCTATTTAAAAACCTAAACTCATAATAAATAGAGTGAAACCCTTTGATATCAATGTGTGTGTGAAGGTAGTGACTGCAGACACCGTTCTGTCTCTGCTTCTGAACTTGACTTGAATCTCAATGTTCTTCCAATAGTGGCAGGCATGAACCACCTGCGAGAGAATGGGATTGTCCACAGAGACATCAAGCCTGGAAATATCATGCGTGTAATCGGGGAGGATGGGCAGTCAGTTTACAAACTCACTGACTTTGGAGCAGCTAGAGAGTTGGAGGACGATGAACAGTTTGTCTCGCTTTATGGAACCGAGGAGTATTTAGTAAGAACCAGTCTTCATGTTTTAAGAATTCAAGTATTATATTTTGGAGTCAACAGTTGGAGTTCTAAACCAAGGATCGAATCACAGCCTCGATCATCAATGTCAGACTTGCCTGTTCTCTTTCGGGTTTATACTAGGTTCTGGGTCCTATACCTCTGCCATCAAGTGGCTTATTTGTTGATCCCATCAATGCTCACATTAGCTGGCCACCCAGGTCAGATTTACCCTCCCTCTGTCCCAAAGAAACACCACTGCTGCTTGGTGTCTTCTCTGGGAACTGGGGTGTGTGTGAAGCTAGCAGAACTGTTCTGGAAACAGCAGCAGGGATGTGAATATTGGGAGAAGGGAGGACTAATTGGATTATGGCCCCTATATAACATTTTGGTAGGAGGAATAGGGAGGTCACTTATTTAGAAGGTGTGATTCTAGATGGGGCAGAGGAACAAAGGGACCTTGGAGTAGAAGTACAGCATTTGCATCTTTAAAATTCTGAAAGATTCTGATACAGTGAATTTTCTGAGACTGTTTCATCTTGTGGGGAAGAGCATAACAAGAGGTTGTCAATATGAAATCACCAGCAAGAAATCTAATAGGGAATTCAGAAGAAACTTCTTTGTGCAAAGAGTGGTGAGAATGTGGAACTCGCTACTACAGGGAGTGGTTAAATTAAATAATGTAAATGTATTTAAGGGGAGTCTAGACAAGTATTTGAGGGAGAAGAGAATAGAGGTTTATGATGATGGATTTTGATGAGGAAAGAGTGGAGGATGCTTGAATGGAGTATAAATACCAATGGACTGGTTGGGGCTCATAATCTGTTTCTGTGCCATGTATCCAATATAATCCCTTGAATTATGTAATATTGCCATCCAATAGTCTGCTCATGCATCTGGCAGGATGACCAACTGCCCCATATTTTCCGGGGCCACCCATAATTTGGCCTTCCATCCTGTGTCCCAGGTCAGGCCTTCCCAGTATGCATTTTCTCCCTGTTTTCTTCTTGTACAGGAGACTTTGTTTCTGTGCATGTGTCATGTTTGGCCTGGCACATACATAGCTCCAAGTTCTAGGATGAATGGATGGGCTGGTAGCATGCTACTCCCATCACCACCACCGCCCCGGCTCTTGCAGCTTCACCTCCTGCCAAAGCATACCTTACATCTTGCTCCTGTCACCCAGGCATCATTGGGCGAAGGTACTGAGGGTGACTGACCATTATCCAACCAAGAATCAACATCAGGAGGGATAAAAAATTTTGAAATAGGGTTTTGTAAATACCGCCTTTATTTTGGTGCCTGTATGGTTTGCTGGCAAAATCTGAGATCCCAGCCGGCACAACATGTCGGGATTGAACTCAACTCATCAACGTTACAAGTTAGGAAAGGCAGTAATATCCTTTACTTGATATTAATATAATTTGAAATTGGTTTCATTAAACATATTGAGTTGCTTTGATGGAAGGTTGAAGCTGATGCTTCTGAGATTGCCCCACTATGTGACTAATTGTCATGTTGCATGTAGGAAGAGTGAGGCTATCCTTGCCTGAAAGTGGCATTAGGAGCAGTTGTCAATATGCCGAGTTCTTCACTGCAGTCTAGTCCATAGGCTATTAAACCTCAGGGAAGGGGCGGTGCTCTTAAAGAAATCTGCTTCCTTGTTTTCAACCTATGAATTCTGTGACTGTTGAAGAAAATAGATATGTTTAAGGTTAAATTTACATATCTATCAGAAAAAATAAGTTCAGACAATTAATAAATTAATACTTATGGAAATAGTCGTCAAGACCGATCGGCCTTGCAATAGCTGTGTCCTCCAGTTTAGCCAAGAACTACTGACTGAAAAATAACAATCTGATTAGCATCCAGATATGTATGAACGAGCTGTGTTGAGAAAGCCTCAGCAGAAAATGTACGGAGCAACAGTCGATCTGTGGAGCATTGGGGTCACGTTTTACCATGCAGCGACCGGCAGTCTCCCATTTAGACCGTTCGAGGGACCCCGCAGGAATAAGGAAGTAATGTAAGTTCATATATTTCTATATTGGGTCTGTGTGACTGTCTCCACAGATGGTGCTGTTTGCTGCTGGAGCGAATGGATTGCATTCATCACAATATTATTTATTTCTCCGAAAGAGTCAGTGACCAGTGAGGTCAGACTGAACATTGCCACAGCTGAGAACGTGGCTTTAAACTATGTGTTTGGACGAACAAAGCTCAAGTAGTTTGTGGCCTTTACTCACAACCTGTAGAGAGAGACCCCAGACATGAATATCCTAACAACTAGGTTCAGTTATCGTTTGTGTGCATGCAGTCAATATTACCATGCAAGATGTTTTAGGTACAAAATAGTCATAAAGCAAACCCCACTCATCAATATATAACGTTCAGAAATGTATGTTATCTGTACCTTACTTTGTAAACCTAGCACCACAACTCTGTCACCACCCCATCTCCATGATGACTGCTGTGCTGTCTGACTCTCTATTTGATCTCAGGTTGTGAAGAAGTTAGAACTCCCTACAACTTAATATTGACAAAGCCACAAACCATCCTAGTTAGATTTGGCCTAAAGATCTGCTTTCTGATTCCTTCCCCCTGGCAACTCATTTAAGCTGTGCAACTTGGGATTCTGCTTGACTGTATGATGGCTTTCTATCCCATTATCTAGTAATTGCCAAGACCACTTAGTTGCAGCTCAGCAGCAACACCCACCTCTGCCTTGCCCCCATCAGCACTGAGCACTGCCTGACACCTGCCATTAACACTTCTCGCACCTGCAGGTTTAACTTCTCCAGTGTTAGGCTTGCTGGCTCCTGCCCTGCCCACTGTGACATGTCCTGAATTCTGCTGCTTACATCTTATCCTACACTGTTTTCTTCTCTGAATATTCCTATCTCTGTAAATCTTCATTAGGTCTCCGTTTCTCAAATCTCTAAATTCCAAACCTTCACCCATGAGTCCAAATCTTTCCTTTATCCCGCTTTGCCCTGCCTTTGTCCCTTCTACCAGTTATGTTGCAGCATGTGCCTCTGCTTCTCTGTCACTGTTATCCTACCTCATTTCTACCAACGGCTCTTAGCTGTCCAGGATTTAGGATCTGCAGTCTCTTCCTTAAACCTTGTGACCTTTCTCTCAACATTCAGAATTCTTTAATGCCTACCTTTAGGACCAAGTCTTTGCTCATTGTCCTAATTCTTCTTCCTCCTGGTACCTGTTCCACCTCGAGGAAGGACCATGAGATATTTTGGATGTTAAAGATGCTGTATAAATATTGTGGCTTCGGCGCACGATGTTGCTCTGCCTTTGTAAAAGATTCTAAGTTAGTTTGTTGACTTAGTTGTGCCATATGTTATATTTTAGGTACAAAATAATCACAGAGAAACCCCCAGGAACAATATCTGGGGTTCAGAAATCGGAAAATGGGCCAATAGCTTGGCATCACGGCTTACCGCTGTCTTGCAACCTTTCCAGGTAAATCTACTCTTGAAAAGAGTTAGCATGCACGTTGATAATGTATTGAATATGATCAGTGGCCTCACCTAAAATTAATATGTTTCTATAATCACTGGAACTTTGGTTGCTTTAGGTTCAGCGCAGGCCATATTTAGATAGAGATGAATAATAAATAGATCAGTTCAGTTTGTCTTTAAATGCTGTCTCCTGAGAAATGCATAAATAATATGAAAGTTTTTTTTCTTTCTCACCCTTTCCTTCCTATGGCCTCCCTGTGCATGATTCTGTTTCTGCCCAAAAGTTGCAAATGGTCTTGGACCTCTGCAACGCTGAATACATCTGATGCTCCGTTGTGATTCTCTAATAGGTTCCACCCCACCCCCAACAGTAGCAAACATTGGATCATTTTCGTGTTTGCCCTCGGTTGATTTTACCTCAAAACTAACCATGGAATAGCCTGATGAGAAGTTGGGAGATTTCAGCAGTGTCCTCCTGTATGTTTGCTGTATGATTGATGAACCTGTTTTCACTTGAGAACCTCAGAGAATCCCACACCTTGTCAGGCAGCCCTTGTCACCACTGTGCTGATTTTACATTACATGTGTCCATCAGTTTGATGTGATGCGTCTTGGTGTATGGCTAAAGAGAGTTAGCACACTTTCTGCTTTTGTGTGCTAGCTCGCTTCTCATTTTCAGTCTATGCTGCTGGTTAGCAGCAATGTGAGAAGGCGATCCAAATGTGCAATACTCCCTGTCAGTGCACAGCCTTTCCATCAGAAGCCCTCGTGGCGACAAATGGAAGCTGGATGCCTCGTGGTCCCAGGCTACAGCTTCAGAGGAACTCTGAGGTGGTTTGGTCCCCAAATTATGCAGCGTGCAGGCCCACTGGCATGTGGACATGTGCTGGCACTCATGAACCAAACTCCCTGCCATAGGCGAACAGCTCCACTGCCTTGTGAAGGCTGAGGCAGTAAACCCTGACAGAAAACCTGGAGTGGAGCCCAAAGGCAAGCTGACGTTGAAACATGTCATCTTACTGGTAACTCCTGCAACCGAGCTAGTGCCAAGTGTAGTGTTTTGCATTCCTTTGAGCTCGACCAGGGAGGTTGAGAGGGTGTGTGGGCAGCCCAAGGTCTCAACAGAATTTGCCCAGACTTGTGCCCTGAAGAGGACACTCCAGTTTTGCTGCAGACCGTAAACACAGCACAGGGGACAGTAGTTATGAGTGATAGGCCCAACTCGATTAGTGTAGAGAACTGGCACTACCCGCTGTCTTCAATGGTGGGGAGGGACCATCGTGTCCCCACAGCCCCCAACTAGTAAGGTGCTGACCTGCCATCTGCTTCAGTGAGTGCTTGGAGCTTTGAGTCTCTGCTCAATAAGTGGATGGAATCCATTGACCAGGCAAATAAATGAAACAAACAAAAGCAAACATGTTGCCAACTCTTCGATTGGCAAGCTGGAACATCAAGACCATGTACACGGGATTGACAGACTTGCAGCTGGTCGATAATGCGCGCAAGAAAGTTATGATCAACATGGAACTTGATAGGCTGAACACTGACGTATCTTCCCTACAAGAGAGCAGGCTCACCAAGAGCTGATCATTAAAAGAAAAGCGTTACACATTCTCTGGCAGAGGAAGAGTTCTTAGGAAATGCATGAGCAAGGTCTAGGCTTCACTGTAAAGAACTCTCAATGATAGAAGCCCCCATTCAGAGCCTGTTTTCTCCACCCCTCAGCTCTGCAATGTCATTCAAATCTGATTCCCATTGGCAATTAAATAGAAAATACTGGGAATAATATTTGGAAAATCATGCCTTTTTGTCATTTTAAAGTAATTGGTATGGAAATAGCAATCCGTTTTACTGTCCTTTCTCCCCATAGAGGCCTGCAGTCCCTGTTGACACCTATCTTGGCAAACATTCTTGAAGCTGATCAGGAGAAGTGCTGGGGTTTTGATCAGTTTTTTGCAGAAACCAATGATGTTTTGCACAGGATAGTGATACACATCTTCTCTCTGCAGCAAGTCACGTTGCACAAGATTTACATCCAGAACTACAACACGTATGTATACTTTCAAAGTGTGAAAATTCTGCCACTATGTGTAAGTTTTCAAGTCTAGAGCCGTCTGCCAATGGTTAATGATCCATTGAGAAAGTAGATGTTGTTGTGGAGAAGGCTGCCTTCTAAGTTGTTCCTTCTCCTATATTCGCGAAGGCTAGAGAGAATTCATGCTATGAATTGGTACCAGTTAGACAATATCGTAAGGTAATATTTCACTGTGTTTTAAATTGTTACGTTTGAGAAGTGTAACGAGCTTTTTAAAATAGCAGTAAAAGCATTGCCTCAAAAGTATTTTGCCTATAATTTTTTGAGTATAAGTAATATATAATACACAAGTTAGAGTGAGGTGCTGGTGTAGTGCTATTGTCACTGGACTAGTAATCCAGAAACCCAGGCTAATGCTCTGGGGATCTGGGTTCACATCCCACTACAGCAGAATTCAATTAAAAAAAAAAGAGAATCTGGGATTAAAAGTCTAATGATGACCATGAAACCATTGTCGATTGTTGTAAAAAAACCCATCTGGTTCACTAATGTCCTTCAGGGAAGAAAATCTGCCGTCCTTACCCGGTCTGGCCTACATGTGACTCCAGACCCACAGCAATGTGGTTGACTCTTAAATGCCCTCCGAAACAACCTAGAAAGTCACTCAATTGTACCAAACTGCTAAAAAGCCTAGAAGAATTTAAACTGGACGGACCACCTGGCACCAACCTACGTGCCGGACAGCACTGTGGGTGTACCTACACCATACGGACTGCAGCGGTTCAAGAAGGCAACTCACAGCCACCTTCTCAAAGGCAATTGGGGATGAGCAATAAATGCTAGCCAAGCCAGCGGTGCCCACATCCAATGAATAAGAAAAAAACTAATTGACCTCCTATGGATATTGGGAGCGAAGACCAAATGTTAAGCAGTGTCAGCTGTGACTCAGTGGGTAGCACACTCCCCTATGAATCAGAAGGTTGTTAGTTCAAGTGTCACTCCAGGACTTGGCACACAAATCAAGGCTAACCTTCCAATACTGTGCAGGGAATGCTGTGCTATCAGAGGCTTTCTGATGAGAAATGAAACTGAGGTCCTGTCTGCTCTCTTAAGTGGACATAAAAGATTTCGTCGCATTATTTTGTAGAAGACCAGGGGAGTTAACCTTGGTGTCGTGGCCAAGACCAATCAAGATCACAAAAATGGTCATTATCAGATTGCCGTTTGTGGGAGCTTTGGACCATTGCGTGTACGTACAATTCTGTCCCAGTTTCAAAATCATATTATGACCTTATTCCTAATACCTTGATTTTATAACTCAGCAGCAAATCTAGCAGCAGTTTAAGTAATAGATAAAAGCAAAATATTGCAGTGCTGGAAATCTGAAATAAAAACAGAAAATGCTGGAAAATCTCAGCAGGCCTGGCAACTTCTGTAATTCAGGTTAAGGAAGAACAGTCAACTGTGACATAACTAACGTGGATTTAAAAAAAACTTGGTCTGAATACAGATATGCACATTAGATTACCATTCTATCTATAACCATTGTTAACAGCGATCTAAACCCAAATTTTATTTGCTAAGATCTATATTTTACTTTGCCAGCTTTTAACTGTAGAGGGAATGAATTTGTTTACCATAGTTAGAAGCCATGTCTTTATATATAATAGGCTCTGAAGAAGAGTCATATGGATTTGACGTTAACTCTGTTTCTCTCTCCACAGATGCTGCCGGACCTGCTGAGTTTTTCCAGCATTTTCTGTTTTTATTTGTTTAAATAATAAGAGTTTGTTGGAGTTTCTCTGAAGTACTGCCTGAGTCACAGTGCCGCAACTGTCGGGTGGTGTGTATACAGAAGGACAAGTTTAAACTGAATAGGCAGATTCTAGTTATAAATGCAGACATAGGAGTTTATATAAGGAGCTGTGAAGTTTTGTAGAATGTACGCAGGCAGATATTTAATAGAGCTGCTATAAACTGTACACTTGTACAGTTTATATATTTCTAGATACACACATACACACACACATGTGCAAGTTATAGTCTTGAATTAGTAAAGTGCCCCCTGGCAATTATGTATGTTTTTTCTCCAGCTGACTCGAGAATTGATGAAATAACGTGGATTCTTATCTAACAATAGCACAGTTTTGCATTAATAGATTAATTTTTCTTCCACCCTGCAGTTGAATTCCGTCTGTTTATGGTTTCCTCTTTCCTTACAGTGTCCATGTATTTTATGACTTAGTCTATAAACAGACTGAGATTGAGCCCCATCTGCAAGAATTGATCTTTGAGGGCCGACACCTCGAGCTTGAACCCAATATACAAGCTGTCAATTTCCCTAAAACCTCTGAAGATAACCCTCTGATACTTGTGAGCAGAGAAGTCGTGAATACAGTGGGATTGATCTTCCAGGAGCGTATGTTTATTGATTTTCAAAGTGTTTTAGATGAAAGCTCAGTTTACGGAAGTTTTCTTTTTTATAACGGATATTGGAAGCTGATTATCTTTTCAAATGTTGTATAAGCTTCTGTAATTCAGGTCAAGGAAGAACAGTCAACTACTGTGGATTAAAAAACTTGGACTGAATACAGAAATGCATGTTAGATTACCATTCCATCTGTAACCGTTGTTAACAGGGATCTAAATCCAAATTTTGTTTGCTAAGATTTAGATTTATACTGTACCAACTTTTAACTGTAGGATGAATGAATTTGATTACCATAGTTAGAAGCCATGTCTTTATATATAGGTTTTTTTATCCAGAGATTAATGCAGCATATGTTATTGTTTGATTCATATGGGGCAACTCTTGCTGTTATCACACTTCCTTGAATATCACTGATGCACCCCACACTTACACTGTCAGCACAATGTGATAATTTGATAGCGATTTGATAGGAGGAGGAAAAATTAAGAATGGATCAAGTATACAGCACAGAGGAAATGGAAATGAAACAGACGTTTTGCAATGATTACATCACTTTTAGTTATATATTGACTGATAACTTCATTCCTCTGACTTCATTTTCTTCATCCCGTCATCCCGTTATTGGCAGCTGTACTTTCAGCTACTTCGATCCCATATTCTGGAATTCCCTCCCCAGCTCCCTAGCTTTCTACAATCCTCTTCTTCATTTTAGACCTTCCCTAAAGTCTACCTCTTTGGCCAAAATTTTGGGACAGCCTTCCTAATATTTCCGTCCTTTTGGCTCGACTTTTGTTTCCTCCTGCACCTCTGTGCAGGGCTTTGGCAAGTTTTTTTACGGTTAGTGTTTTCTGAGTGCAGGCTTGAGTTTGAGTAGTATTAAACCAAATTAGCACCAGAACCATGCCTGTATTAATCTGTGACCGTCTATTACACTAACAAATTCATGTTTTATATTGCAGCCTCAATTCCAAAGCTACATCCTCGTTACGATTTGGATCTTGATGCGTCCTGCACAAAGGTTAGGATTGTTTTGGTTTTTGTTTTTCTTTCTACTGTAATAAGGAACCCTGCATTCTTTTAACACTCCGCAAGAAATTCAGAAAAAATGTCAAACTGGATATTGTGCTTCCTATCCTAGACTATTACTGGCGTAGTCTGCCAAGCACGGAAAATAGCCTCCACACTCTTGCATTATCAGGAATTGGTGCGGAAGGGTGTTCGGTGGATAATGTAAGTAACTTGTTTTCCTTATTACAAAGATATACAGAAATTTGCCTTTTTATATGCAGAAGAATGATTAAAGGTCAAATCCAGAGTCATCCTGTTGAAGGTCTTAGAACTGCTTTTATTTTTAAGAGCATGTGTCTGCGTAGAACTTTTCCTCCCTTGTCTACCCCTACAGCGCTGACATTTATAATGGCGGCTGTGCCCCAAGCTCTGGAACTTTTTGACCAAACGTTTGGTCACCTGTCCTATTGGTGGTCTCCTTTGACTCCATTTTTGTCTGGTCATGCACTTATGAAGCACTCTTTAACCGCCTTAAAGGCGCTATATAAATGCAGGTTGTTGTGCTGCACTCGCATACATAGCAATTTATTAATACAGTACCAACATTTTTTTTCCAAGTGAAATTTATTTCTTGAGACTGTTTTTAGTCACTCCTGATGTACCCAGGCCATTTGTTTCAGTCTTGCAAAACAAAAAGTGTTGCTTAGACATACAAGGAAGTTCCAAGATATCTAGTGTGATGGCAAGTAACGATATTCTAGCACAATGTGAAAGATGCTGAAGATGTATGTGGTCTTTATTGTAGCCACTGTATTGGATGTCTCTGAACTGGTCCTGGATTTACAATCATCTCTTTGTCCAAGAAAAAAATTGATGATTGTGACATCTTGAAATTTACCTGAAAAACAAAGAGAATTCAGTTCTGATTAAAGATCACAGACCTGAAATGTTAACAGTTTTTCCCTCCAGAGATGCTGTCTGACTTGCTGAGTATTCCCAACGTTTTCTGTTTTAGTTAAAGAAAACTCAGTTATTGGGTAGAAGGGTGGACGCTCCGATTTTGTTGTCATCTGTCAGTTGATTGTAGCTCGACATTGTGTGAATTTTGTCCAAGCTTTCAAGATTCAAGAGAAAGCATTAGCTCAGAACACTCAAAAGGTTTAACAGAAGACAAACAAAATCACGTGTCCAGTTACCCGTGCAGATACCTTGGGCTGTTGAGCACTTCACAGAATCACAGAATTGTTACAGCACAGGAGGAGGACATTCAGCCCATCATGTCTGCATTGTCTCCCGCAATTTACCGAGTGCCATTCCCCCACCTTCTCCCATAGCCTTGCACTTTCTTCCTTTTCAGATAATAATCCAATTCACCCTTGAAGTTAAAAACCCAGTCATTAAGCAGAATTTAGCAATATCCATTCCCTCTTGTGCATTCTGCTATATCGGAGATCTCTTCCAGCTGCATATCTCTTCATGTCCCATCTATTCCTGCTCTCCTCTCCACTCCATCCGTGGCAGCCCCTTCACCCGCTTTATCCTCAGCTCTGCCTCAATCTTCTGCTTTGACCCTTCCCTTAGACTGTACTGTTATCCTTCTGAACCCCTTTCTCTGCCTCCTCCCTGCTGTCAACTCTTTGTCCAGCAGCCTGGGAAGCTTTTGAGATGTGCCTTTGCATGTGAGAAGCATTTTAGAAATGCAAGTTGCTGTGGGCTCAGTGGCCACTTCAGGTAAACAGGAAGTGAAACATCTTGAACAAAATAATGATGTAAATTGAATAGTGAGGAGCCAGGATTACAGACTGACTCCTGGCATTAACTGAGCAAGAAAAAAACTGGCTTTATTCCCACTCTGTCGATCAGAACAAAACAATAGACTCTTATATTTGCTAATGCATTTAAATCCACTGAATTGTGCAACAGATAAATGAATTCATTGGACTAGAACATTAGCCTCAGCACTTTGCTCTGCCTTACTTTGAAGTGTTAACACTTTCATTGCCATGGAATACAGAAATCAAGTTACTCAGATTCTAGCTAGCCAAATTCCCCCATCTGTAAATCACAACCTTGCAATTGTGTGCAAATAACGTGTGTTCTGCCAAGAGTTAAATTCAACTTCTGCGTTCACTCCACTAGTCGAATCATCATGGACAGCTTTAGAGAAACTTTGCACAAGAAGACTGAAGTGATCCTGAAACTAAACTTCTGCATGGCTACTGTTGAGAGAGCCAGAAATCTGTGAGTATTAGCATCACTGTCAGAGTCACCACATGCTCTTTATTGGTGTCACAGACATTTTTTAATTTGTTCTTTCATGGGATGTGAATGTCGCTAGCAAGGCCAGCATTTGTTGTTCATCCCTAATTGCTCTTGAACTGAGGGGCTTGTCAACACCATTTCAGAAGGTGGTTAAAAATCAACCACATTGCTGTGGATCTGGAGTCACTTGTAAGGCCAGGCCAGGTAGGGATGGCAGATTTCCTTCCCCAAAGTGAACCAGATGGGTTTTTACAGCAATCGATAGTCACCATTATTGAGACCAGCTTTCAATTCCAGATTTTAATAAATTTAAATTCCACCAGCTGCTGTGGTGGGATTTGAACCATTGGCCCCAGATTATTAGCCTGGGTCTTTGGATTGCAAACTCAGTGAGATTAATACTATATAACCGTCTCCCCACCATTCCTATTTCATTTAGAGCTCTTCAAGTCAGCAGAGAATATTTTGAAACCAGGTAACAGAGAAAAAAGGGCTGAGTCTAGCCCATTGTTTCACCCAGTCTCCCCTGAGAAATTTAAAAGGGTTGTTTTTTAAAGAAAAATTACTAAGTTAAGAGTTAAAATTGGACAAGAAGGTTTGACATTTTTTTCAATACATTTTCTGCATTATTCCTAGTAAGTTTTAAATAGAACTGTTGACTACTAGATGTTACTTTTATCATAAATCTAAGTTTTAGTGCTACATAACCCAGACACAGTTTCTAGCCGCACATCTCACGTTTGAAAGATTTTGATTGAAAAGTGGGTCCAGCTCCGACTGCAATGTGTATTTTGTCTTCAATATAAATGCAACTCACACACATGCAAATTATTTGTCAAATGTTCTCTTTGATAAAAAAGTAAATTTAAAAAAAATATATATCACACATAATCTCATCTCCTTTATGCACCTTTCTCCCTTTACACCTCACATTCTAAAACTTCAACCATATTTAACTATTTAACATTTCAAACCTAGCTTCTCTTCTGATACATCAAAGCCTTCAGGCCAGCTGTCTCTAATTCAGTTAAATCACCCACTCTCACACACATACTATTCCTAGCTTACAATAAATTCCAATAACATTGTGATATATATATATATATATAAGAGCAATTCTCGATTGTTCGCAAAATAAAAAGCAGGAAACTCCAAGATGATCAAATTCTAGTTACAGCCAAGCTAATGGATCAAAGTCTGGAATTCGGGCCTTGAATTTAAACCTGCTTAAGCAGCTGATAGAAGACCTTTCGGGATTCTCTCTTTTCTTTCTCAAATGCAATTTTAATAGAGATCCTAGCAAAATGCTGTAACATTTGTGCTAACTTTTCTTTTTGGTTGTGCATCTTGTACACTTGACAAGATACAAGAATTTGCTGCAGACAACCATACTGCCATCAGAACTGGACGAAATTCCGGAAATTCACGGCAAACTTCTGCGTGTGAGTAAATTACTTTGTGAAAATCAAGTAACCGACCATTTTCACTCTAGTGCTTGTCTGTTAAGATGTGACCAGAATAATTCGAACTTAATAGTCTTGAGCTTTCTGTTTGGTTTTTTCAAATGTTTCCAGAGAACTTTCTCTATATATCTGCCTGTATGTTATTGCACCACACATAGCTATGAGCCCACCCAGTTTAGAAATGCATTTAGAACTTTTAAGGCTTGCATATTGCTCAGTAGCAATATGCCCTAGGTGTACAGTATTACCTGAAGAAGCTCTGTTTCCCCTGCCTTCCCTTCATAAGTGTATTATAAAAGGCTTTACTTACTGACCCCTCCTAATCACTCAAAACTGTTTGAAGTTACTCATTTCAGAAAATTTGTGCAGAGATTTTCAGTGAATAGAATAATAGGAAGAACAACAAACATATTTTATGTTTTACTATAGATAGGGTCTTCCTATTTGTAAGTTGTCAGGAAAATATAATAATTTTCATAATGTTATTGGAATTTATTGTAAGCTAGGAATAGTATGTGTGTGAGAGTGGGTGATTTAATTGAATTAGAGACAGCTGGCCTGAAGGCTTTGATGTATCAGAAGAGAAGCTAGGTTTGAAATGTTAAATATGGTTGAAGTTTTAGAATGTGAGGTGTAAAGGGAGAAAGGTGTATAAAGGAGATGAGATTATGTGTGAGAAGAGGGCATTCTAAGATCTTACAAGTGTGAAAAGTCTTCAGCCTCTAAGCCTCAAGTTGCTGTCTGCATGAACTGAAATGAAGAAAACTCACTTTGAATTCGATTGTTCAGGGTATCGTGTTACTTTGCCTGGGTCTTTTAAAATCTGTGTTTTACTGTTGCCTTAACAGAGGTGTAACTGGGAGTTAGATTAACTAGGGGAGCTAGGCGTTATCATAGTAGTAATTTGTAAACCTATGTATGTGCTTAAAATCATTTAGTAAAGGTTTAATTTAGTTTTATAAAAAACCTATAAGACTTGGTGGTCTTATTACTACTGAATTCAAGGCATGCATCTCAAAATAAATACAAATTGTAAAATAGTTGTGGCAGTTGTTTCAAGTTTCCCTCTGGGATTTAAACAGCTCAGCATTTAGCATCCACTTTGCCATAACAGTTGATATTGAGTGATACATTGCCAGATATTCTGTAGATATATATCTGAATATTCCAGCATGACATCTTTGACTATTCTTCCTTTCTCTTCTGCCCGGCTCTGTCCCTCAGTCACACGTTATAAGTTGAAAATGGTTTTTGTTGTGTAGTTGGCAGGTTCTTTGGAATCCATAAACCATGATTTGAAGGACATCGAGGACAAGTTTTTGCCTGGTAGTCAATTGTCAGATCATTGGACATATCAAGAAGGGACGTATCCAGAAGACAGAAAGTGAGCTTAAATTTCCAAACATTTACCTGTTTCTTTGTTGTTGGGTTTGGCAGGAGCTGTCAATCTGCTCATACAAATCAAAAATATATTTTCTTTTTTTCAGTATTGAAAAACTTCAAGTTCTTTTGGACTTGATAACTGAGATCTATCATCAGTTCAAAAAGGATAAAGCACTGCACAGTAAGGAAACATGCTTTATATACATTGTTAGCAGAGTGATTGAAGGCCGGTGTGTCAGTCACATCCAGATGAGGGCCTCTGACATCCAAGAATTTGGCCCTTTAAAAAATCTTACCTTTAAGATGAAGGGTTTGGTTCCTTTAAGAACCTTACCTTTAAAAGATAATTACAACCAGAGTTTGGAGGTGGCGGAGGATGGATGGTGAAAATTTGATGTTGAGTTGAATGGATTTTTTTTCCACGTGGGAAGAAGAAAGAAGTGAGTAGAGCTCTTCCCCAGATGTTGTTTGAATGAGAATTTTGCACATCGCACTGGTTTAAGATTGTTTTCAGTTCATAATGATGTGGAGCTGAGAACGAGGAGTCACCCTGCTGCCCCCACATTGCCAAGTGAAAGACTGTGCATGATGACTTTAATGCGAGCAAGTGGATAACCTAGGGCGTTTTGATTGAGGTGGTTTTGTGTGGGCTGGGGAAGGTGTGGGCTGATAGGACAAATAACCTTTTTCCATTACCAAGTTTTTTTTTAAATGTTCTTTTGTTCCTTTTTAAAGGTCATTTCAGCCACATTACCAAGGTAGAGTAAGGCTGCCTCTTCCATTTGGCTTCACATCACTTGCCAGGTTTTGAGCATGGCTCCTTCACTCCCTGTTTATACCAAAGCCACTTTGCAGCAGCACTGTAGCGGTTCAAGAAGGCGTCTCACCACCACCTTCTCGAGGACAGTTAGGACAGTTAGGGCAATAAATGTTGGCCTTTCCCTGCGACTCCCACAACCCAGGAAAGAATATTAAAACAAAACACAAAGCATAAGGTTCCCAGCCTTTAATAGAGATAGGAATTACTGGAGATATATAGTGGTTACTGAAGAGAGAAAAGATAAGTTAACATTTTGGGTATAAGACGTTATTTTTCTTTCCAGGAGCAGTTAATTCCAATGTATGTTTCTACCATTGTGGGTTTTCTTCAGTTTTCCAGCTTTTGCAGCAATTCTTTTTCTTAATTCCATTGGCCAATTTTATTTTCTGCCGTTAGTTATGAAACCTGCAAGAGTAAAAGACATATATTTTAATGAAAAACTTTGGGAACTGCATGGAGCATTTGATATCTAAAACTTTGGAACTTGAGGTTCACATTCAGCCTTGACAAACGAGGTTGAGAATTTTGCCCTGTTGGCTTCTTCACAAAGTGAGTTTGGAAAGTCTTGATCCAGTTCCTAACGGGCACAAAATTCTACCCAGATTCAGGGCCAGCCTTAGTCTCATTCAGGTCGTAGAATGGCTGTGGGGAATAAATAATGCGTGCTGAACTTTGCAGCGTGGAGCATGTTCTTCCAAGGCTGGGGCATGGTGGGGGGGTGCGATTTATCCTGCACCTGATTATGCTCTACCTGACATATGAGCATTTGGCATTGACACTGGGTACCTGGAATAGGAAGGTTCCTTTGTCCAGCCTCAAGATCCCTCAACTGAATGAGTTCACCTTGCTGACGAGCAGCTTATTTTGGTTTGCTCAAAGCCAGTATACTGCGATTGAGAAGAAAGTGGAGGATCGAGTGACTGGGACCACAGGGCTTCTTGAGCGCAGTTAGAAATGGGCAATAAAAGCTGGCTTGCCTGCGGAGCTCATTTCCCTAGAGCAAATTTTTAAAAAAATAATCTGCTTTGGTCTGCCATAAGCACGTGACTCTTATGACTAGGTATCATGAATTCTGCAATACTCTGTCTGCTGCAGCAGTTATACAATTCACCATGGCAGGCTGGCCCCACTTAATTATTTTGCTGGAGGTGAACCAAAAGAGCCCTCTTCTACTTTTTTGCCAAGTTATTGGGAACTAATGGCAGCTCAATTCTATTACCTTTGTGCACCCTGGAAAATTTTGAGTTCTGCCATTGTTCTGGTTACATTACTGTTTTTAATAGTTGTGTGTGGCGTAGCAAAATAAACAGATGCATTCATAGAATAGACAGCACAGAAACAGGCCATTCAGCCTGACTGGTGTTTCTGCTCCACACAAACCTCTTCCCACTCCTCTTCATCTAATCTCAACATATCCTTCTATTCCTTTTTCCCTTATGTACTTCTCTAGCTCTTCTTTAAGTGCATTCATGTCTTTCACTTCAACCATTCTTTGTGGTAGTGAGTTCCATATCCTAGCCATGCTCTAGGTAAGGAAGTTTCCCCCTGTATTCATTATTGAATTTGTGAGTGAGACCTTATTTTTCTGACTTCTAAAGCCTAAGGATTTTATCCCAAACACACTTTCTCTTTCAGAGCTACCTTATAACGAGGAGCAGATTCACAAATTTGACAAGTGAGTATTCCGTATGTGCTTCATTCTGATCGCTTGTGTTATAAGAGCAGTATTTTCTACATGTTATGGTTTCATTAAAAACACCAGTTAACGTTAAAAACAGGTGACACACATAATGGGGGTAATTTTCCGAATCTAAGCTGCCAGGCGGAAGAGCCATCTGTTTACATTGGGAATGTGGGAGCGGGGACAGGAGTACATGGTGCCCACGATTTTCCCATTCTTTGACCATGATGGTTGGAAAATCATGGGCAGCGTGTCTCTGAATTTCTAATATATTCCACCTCCCTCCTGGATGTGGACTTGTCAATTGCGTTCACTCCCCAGCGCGTGTGCAGCAACTGAGTTAGCAGAGGATTGCAATAGACCAAAGAGCAATCTGCTCAGAACCTGGTGATCCTTAGAGGGACACTGCCTCTGTGAATCAGTTTACTCAAGCTATTTTTTTGAGGGAGAGAGTAGTGGAGCAGTGTCTCATTTGATTTGACAGATGATCAGGTTGACATGTTTTGTAGAGACTTACTGAATTGCACTGTGCATTTGTGAACAAAAAGAGTGCTTTTTCTGCTCAAGGGGTTGACGCTTTATACTGTCAATGCCCCTGACCTGCCAGTCATCACTTTGACTGGGTGACCTTTTAGAAATGGAGGACGTGCCTCTACTGATAGATGCTGATACTGATAGTTCAATCATTCACTGAGCTAACTTCGCTAAATCGAAATCCTGAAGCTCAAGAATAAACTTTTATATTTCTTTAAGCCCCATCTTTGCTTTAGCATCTCGTTGTTTAGAAGTGAGGCCCTTGCTAAAGCTTGAGAGGTTATAAATGCGGTAGAAATATTGTAAAATGTCAAATGGCCTGATAGTGCTGAAGGGACTTCTTCTGACTGATGCAAATTGCAAACAAGCAATGAACTTCAGCAGCCCTAACAATATAATTTAAACCAAAACAGAAAACGCTCAGATGTGCAGACTTGCTGAGTGTTTACCAGCCTATCCTGTTTTATTTCAGATTTCCAGCATCCGTAGTATTTTGGTTTTGATTTCAGTTGAGAGTTGCACTGCTGGCTTTGCACTACAGCTCTACACAGGAAACGCTATCATTGTTGGCAGCTTACAAGGGAGCATTTTTTTTAAGAAAAGCATTTTACTAGGATGATTAATCATTTGTATCAGTCATAGTGTTTGTTCAGATACTGCTGTGGGTCAGATTTTTCTGATCCCAGGTATATTGTATCACCTCAGTTCAGCCAGTTGGGGAAATTTGTGTATGCAGTAAGGGAACCCGTCCTGATTTTCCGACCACTTAAATGAAAGGATGGACAATCAATTTATTCTCTTATGGGCCGCCAGCCCCTCCTGCCTGATTTTCCTCTACGCTGCAGCCAAGTTTACATTGTTCATTCATGGGATTTGAACGAATAGTAAGGTTGGCATCATTGACCACCCCTCCTCCTCCTGAACTGAGTGGCATGCTGGGCCACTTCAGAGTCAGCCACCTTGTTGTGAGAATGGAATCATGTATGGGCTAGACTAAGTAAAGGCGACAGGTTTCTTTTGCTAGTGGGCATCAGTAAATCAGTTGGGTTTTTGCAAAGGTGGCGTAACACATCCAGGAACTGGGAAATGACTCCCTGAAAGTCACCAAGCCCTCTAAACTGTTGGAGAAAATTGTGGTTATTTCTTCCTCTTATTTTTAATGTTAATTTTTCAATAATGAGTGCTGGTGATCTTGTAGCAGATACCAAAGCCACCAGTATGAGGGAGCTGAATTATTGGCAAAAATTGGCAGAATTATAGTAGCAGTTATGCCATTTTAATCACATGGGCTAAGTAGTGTGATATTCTGTGATTAATTGCTACTGAATGCCCTTGTTTTGTTTGAAAAATACACTAAATGCCAATAACAGCACAGTATGATGGTATAAAGGAAAGCTTTAATCTGGCACATTTAACATCCTACTGAATGCAGCCCAATCTACTGATACTGCAAGGATGAGTACAGTCAATACTCATTGCACCGAACTCCAGAGTGCCACGATTAAGCTTTAAAATGCCTTAAAAAATACGAGTTCCAAAATTAATTGTTATACTAGAATGTGTTAACATCGAAGAATGGTATTTTCTCATTTTCTGTTTTAGGCAGAAGATGTGGCTCCATGCGTCAAAAGCAATGTCCTTGTTCAAAGATGAATGTTTTGCAAAATATAAATCATTTCTTCATGTGGCAGATGACTGGATGGAGTGAGTTGCACATTTTTTTAACTTAAAATTTGTTAGAGAGTTTTTACCCACTTCGGAATCTACTAGTAGATTTGTGAGCCCGAGCCTGTTGATGTACTTGTGACTAAGGTGCACCAATGGTTGCTGTCACTGTTGACAGTCAATATAGCAGTGGAGTTCTGAACATGATAGGTATGAATAGACCAGCTGGTCCATCAAGCCTGCCTTACATACCATGATGGCCGGAGGCTAAACACTTCTTCCCACCACCTCCCTATCTTTTACTTTCTATCAGAGACACAAAAAACAGAAAAAAAGTCCTGGTCCAATAAGGAGAATTCCTCTCCAATACCCTTGGGAATCGAAACCAGTTCAAGCTAAGTATTAGCTATAAGCTATATATACTTGCCTCCTATGTGATGTGATATGACCCCTGCCCCAGTCAAGAACCGGTCCAGCTCCCTCTCAAAGTTAAGAACATAAGAAATAGCAGGAGTAGACCATACTGTCCCTCGAGCCTACTTAGCCATTCAATAAGCTCATGGCTGACCTGTCTCAACTCCATTTTCCCTGAGAGACCAAAACTCTGTTTACCTCAACCTTAAGTATATTAAATGACAGAGCATCCACAATCCTCTCGGGTAGAGAATTCCAAAGATTCGCTCCTCTGAGTGAAGAAATTTCTCCTCATCTTGGCCATAAATGATCGCCCCCTTATCCTGAAACTATGCTCCTATGTTCTAGATTCCCCAGCCAGGAGAAACAACCTCTTAGTGCCTACCCTGTCAAGCCCTATCAGAATCCTGTATGTTTCAATGAGGTCACCACTCGTTCTTCGAATCTCCAAATACTGTAGTTGTGTGGATTAATCTTTGGTGTCTGAACAGAGTGCTTTTGATTCTGAACTTGCAGGACAGTGGAAAATTATTTTCTATGTAATGCATTAAGCCAGTATTGCAGTGCCGAGGGCGAGCTGCACTATCAGGGCTGCTGTCTTATGGATGAGACATTAAGTTGATGCCATCAGCCTCTGCGCCTGGACACAATTATTTGAAAATAAGCCAATAAGTTCTCCCGATGCCTTGGGCAGTATTTGGCCAAATGGCCTCATTCTGTGCTGCAACCATTCTACGATTCTATCTCCTGGAAATGATGCCATGTATTTATAAATGTGTAAGAAAATGAATGTTACAGTAGAGCGCTTTTCCACATAAATGGAATTTTATACTTTAGGTTTTGTAACCTTCTACAGCCCTTTGAGATTTCTGTGCTCCTTCAATGTTGACTTCTTGCACATCCATAATTTCAATCGTTGCACCATTGGCGGCCATGCTTTCAACTGCCTAAAACCTAAGCTCTTAAATTCCCTCCCTAAATGACTTCCTCCTTTCTGGCTCTTCCTTTTTAAATTGTTCCTTAAAACCTATCCCTTTGACCAGGCATTTGGTCATCTGCATGTTGCACAACATCAGGTTTTGATTGATACCACACTAATGCCTTGCAGTGATGTTGAAAATGCGATATAAGTGCAAGTTGTTGTTGTGGTTGTGTATTCTGATTGTTGTAGCTTTCTTTGTGTAATTGCAGAAATCTAATTCTTGTAATAATCTAACAGTAATGTTGCTGTAGTTTTTTGACTGTATAATGAGTTGGCTATAATGAGTTCTGCTTCCTTCGCAGGAAGATGCATTTTTTGAGAAGGCAAGTGCTGAGTGTTGCTACTCAGTTTGTAAATATTGAGCAGGAAGTATTCACTTACCAGGAACATATCAAAAAGGTATAGCTGTTTGGACCTTGAGGAGATTAGCAACAATTTTTTTATCATCTTATTTTGGGACATGGGTGATTCTGACAGGGCTGAATTTGTTGTCCACCCTTATTTACCTTGAGAAGTGGGTGATACCCTTTCTTGAGTTGTACTTGATCCACTTGCTTGATTTAGTGGCTTGCTGAGCCTCTTCGCAGGGCATTCAGAGCCAGCCATGGAGTCGCACGAGGGTTATCAGCCCTCCAAGAGTGCCCTGCAGGAATTGAAAATGAATCTCCAGGACACTGTGGCACTCAAACCTGGAAGAAGAATCACAAGGGACATCAAAAAAGATTGCATGTTCTTTTCCTGTTTCCTTGAGCACTTCAATTTATTACTGGAGAAAAAAATGTTTGACAGGCAGTCAAGAAGTATCCAGTTCGGTGACGGAGAATCTGTTTGCTTTACAATTGGTGGGAGAAGGCCGGGAGCTGAAAGGATGGGCATGTTGGGTGACCAATGGGAGTTAAAGGTCAGGTGATGAAACCTTCAGGAGTGCATCCAATTAAAACGGGCATTCTTTAGTCGCTCCTAGGCTAAGTTAGGGGGTGACGGGGCTTTGCCCCTGGCCATTTTCAGTAAATGACCAGATTCTTTGCTACGCCATTAACTGGGTGCTCTCATCCTCTGGGTTATTGGCTCAGCACCATAACCACGATGCTACCGTATCCCAATTTAATTTGTCCCTGGTTGATTGTGGTGGGGTTGAGTTACACAAAAACATTTTTGATGAATTAGCACTAACATCTCTCTCTCCCCCCTACTCACCACACTCTTCTCTTCCCCCCCACTATTTTGTTCTCATAGCTGCAGGAGCTGCTGCCTCAGAAAGCACTCACGGCAACGTCTGGTGACTGGAAGCCTCCGGGATCTCTTGGTTACCCAAGTCAGAATACCTTGATGGAAATGACCATTGGGTAAATATTTTTGCGTTGATATCAAGCGGGTTGTGTAAAATAAAGGACCTGATTTCCTACATTTGGTGCTACCAATTCACCAACCTTAGCACAGTCGCTATTTGGTTTTTATCATCCATATGGTTTTTATATGGTTTTCTATATGGTTTTTATCGTCTATGTGGTTTTTATATGGTTTTCTATATGGTTTTTATCGTCTATATGGTTTTCTATGTGGTTTTCTATATGGTTTTTATCGTCTATATGGTTTTCTATATGGTTTTTATCGTCTATATGGCTATCTCCCACCAGCTATGCTAATTTGGCAGAGAGCAATTGATCTTCAGTAGAGTGTAGTTTTTGACTGCCTAAAAGAAATTTATATTCATATTGATAAGCCTGCACACATTTCAGTTTACAGCTGGTTCATCTAGTTTAATTAAAATGGGGAAATTGATTTACTGCTTTATATTAACTACTTCATGCCATTGATAAATTGAATTATCAGAGCAGTCACTCACAAGGATTCTTCTCTCTAGAATTGCATCCTACACTATAGGAACAAGTATTTACCTCAAAAAATGTCATCGGACACATCAGACTTGCTCTGGAGGTGGTGTACAATTTCCGTGGGCATTGACTCCTCCTCACTTATTTTGACCTAATTTGATCTTATTGAAACATATAAACAATTCTGAGCGAACTTGTCAGGGTGGATGCTGAGAGGATGTTTCCCCTCATGGGGGAAATCCAGGACTAAGGAGCACGGTTTCAAAATAAGGGGTCTCCCCTTCCTCTCTCAGAAGATCATTAATGTTTAGAATTCTGTTCCCCAGAGAGCGTTGGAGTCTGGATGATTGAATATACTCAACCTTGAGCATGTTCAGATTTTTGATTGATTAGGGAGTTAAAGTTTATGTGGGAAAAATGGAGTTAAGACCACAATCAGATCAGCCATGATCTTATTGAATGGTGGAGCAAGCTCAAGGGGCCAAATGACCTATTCCTGCTCCTATTTCTTATGCTCTTATGACTCCTCAGGGGACATGAATAATCAAAAGATATAAAATGTCCAATGACGTTCTGAATTTCCCCTGATCTCTGGATCCATGTGTGTGAGCTTTCCCCTCTAAACCAGGTTTGTACAAATAAAGATTTTCATTTAAAGCTTGCACCAGTTAGGAGTATGCAGAAGACCTAGAGAAGTGAGCCCATTCTTTTGGCCCATGATTCTGCTAGCCAGTGGGCCGGCTGGGATCCGTGACAAGTCTACAGTGCAGAAGTGATCTGTTTTGCTGTGATCCATCAGTATTAATAAACCAGCCTGAGTCCAGTTTATCTACGCCAGTATATCAGTACCACTATAAATGAGTATTGAAAGAACAATTCTGCCTCTTAAGTGTTGTGATATTGTTTTGAAGTGCATGTAATTTAACATACTGCTGAAAATATAAATAGTTTGGTATGCATCACAAGAAGCGATACAAGTTAAAGTGATATGGTATTTGGAGCAGTATTGATCAGGTAACGTGTATGAAAAGCTCTCTTAGAATTTTTGTTATCCTTCAATAAAGAATCCTTATTTAAATTGCCAATCATTGTCATAGTGTTTGGTACGTTTGCGTTAAAGGCCAATCACCCTACATCTAGCAAAGTATTCCCCAGCTCTATCTTCTTGAGTGCCCCAACTTTTCATCGCTCCACTACAGGCAATGCTTTCAGCTGCCGCAGCCCTAAACTCTGGAATTCCCTGTCTAAAACTCTCCATTTCTCCCCTCCTTTAGGGTACTCCAGTAAACTTACCTCTTTGTCCAAATTTTTGGTCATCTACCCTAATATCTCATTATGTGGCTTGGTGTCAAATTTTGTTTGTTAACACTTCTGCAAAATGCCTTAGGATGTTTTGCTACATGAAAGGCGTTATATAAATGCAAGCTGTTATTGGTACATAGTGCGTGAGGAGCTGTTTTGCTGATTGATTTCCCCTGCCGAATGTGATTGAGTAGAACTTTTAGCTTGGAATATGGCTTGATGAGAGAAAACAAAATGGGAGAATGGTGTCATGCTTGAACAGTGAATGTGTAGCACAAATAGATTAAAAACAATTGGGAAAAAAATAAGCACACAATTAACAAATGCGACCAGCTCGGGAAATTACATTCTTCAAGGGACTGGATGTAAGTGGCCCAAGCGTGAAACGTTCCTTCTGCCTTTCCTTTTAATATTTAACCAACTTGGTCATAAATAACAGAAGTTAAATAATATTGAGTGTACACTGGGGAAGGCGGATGATGCATGGCATAAATCTCTTAAAAAGAAATCCTTAGAATTTCCTCTGTACCATCCAGTGGTGTATGAAAGTCAGCTTAACTTAGATACTGAGCAGCATTGTAGCCTCAGAGGTGAATAGTCCTTCACAAAAGAACACAATCTTGGATTTTTTTGGATGCTGAATGGAATTTCTCTATAACATGTTTATTTTACTTTGCGAAGTTATAAAAATTGCTTTGAGCTTCAGTGTTGTGATTTGAAACGGGATTTGTCCTTGGCCGCAGCGGATTGTGAGTGGACAGAAATAGTACGTTACATGTTCTTTCCCCTTCAAAATCCATGATTTAACTCCTTCTGCAGAATGAAGAAACTGAAGGAAGAAATGGAGGGAGTCGTCAAGGAGCTCGCTGAGAATAATCACATCCTGGAAAGGTAAATGCAGCATAAATTTAGTAACCCAGCAAACCCCCGCACAAAATTACAGTGCAGTGAGAAAAATAATCGCAAATTGCAAGCCTGTGTATTAATGCAGCACTTCCACAGCTGTGGGATGCGCAAAAGCGCTTCACAGCTGGTTACTTTTTCCAAGTGTAGCCGCTGTTGTAATGTCGGAAATGTAGCACCCAATTTGCGCACAGCTTGCTCCCACAAACAGTGATGAGATAATGACCAGACAATCTGCCTCAATAGTGTTGGTTGAGGGAAGAGTGTTGGCCAAAAGCATCCCCTCCTTTGACGAGTCCCATGGGACCTTTTGCATCCATCTTGAAAGGCCTCAATTTAATGTCTCATCTGAAACGCAGCACCTTTGACCGTGCACCACTCTCTCAGTACTACACAGGGCTGTCAGCCTGAATTATGCGCTTATGTCCTGGAGTGGGACTTGAACCCACAACCTTCTGATTCAGAGGCCAGAATGCCACTTCCTGATCCAAGGCTAACATCTAAATACTGAAAACCTGGAAATAAATAAATACAGGGAGTGCTGGAAATAAGAGAATTTTGTCTTTAGAATCTGGAAAATTGAGGGGGTGGGGGAGGATTTTGTTAAAATGGGTAGCTTTAAGCTTTATCAATTATTCTGTCAACATTTGAAGAATGCACAGATCTGAGTATAAATCCCTTATTCAGACAATGAACTGTGCTTGTTTTCAGTCACTGAATGACCTGCTGTGCATTTTACAGCATATTCTACCTCAATAAGAGAAAGACAGTTAATTGTACTTGGGGACTGATTTCCCACCCTTCATTCCTTTCGAAACGAAGTATGCAGATCCACCCATGTATGCACAAACAGTGAACTTAGCCTGAAAGTTTTGCGGCCTTTTTCACAGATTCCTGTCTTTTGCGGCCTTGTGTTTGCTTCCAGTTTCCCAGCACATTGAATTAAAAATTCTCACCTTTAACTACCTCCACAACCAACCTATATGTCCTCCTTCAGTCCTGCGCCTCATGTCCCCTGGGCCTTTCCCTATCCCTCTAGCCCAACAACAACAGCAACTTTCATTTACATGGCACCTTAACATAGTAAAGGTTTCAAAGGAGCATAAGCAGATAAAATTGACACTGACCTACATAAGCAAATATTAGGGCAGGTAAGCAATAGCTGGGTGAAAGTTGTATATTTTAAGGAACGACTCAAAGGAAGGGGAGAGCCAGAAAGCTTTAGTGAGGGAATTCCAGAGCTTAGGGTTCAGGCAATTGCCTCCAGTAGTGGGGTAATTTAGATCAGTAAGAGGCCAGAATTGGAGGAATGCAGGGAAATCGGAGGGTTCTTGAGTTGGAGGAAGTTACAGAGAAAGGGAGGGGCAAGGCACTGAAGGGGTTTGAATGCAAGGATACATGTTTTAAAATTGTGCCATTGACTCACAATGGCTCTCGGTCTAGCAGTGAGCACAGATTATGGGTAATCAGGATACCGGTACCAGCCCTGGTGTTGCACTTGCTCCCTAAATCCTATTATCTGTCCGGTTTTTTGTACCTTTTTCAAAACCTTAATAAACACCATCTTTTTGATGAAAGCAAAATACTGCAGATGCTGGAAATCTGAAATAAAAACAAAAACCGAGTTAATGTTTCGTGTCCGTGTGACTCTCCTTCAGACCATCTTTTTGACACAGCTTTTTTTTTACTCCACTCCTAACTCTTCCACCACAGCTCATCACCTCTTCTTTATTTTAGTTATTTTCTCTCACCCACCTCCACAAAGGTACCTTGGGTTTTAGGTACTTTAAAACCTTCCAGACATGACGTTGAGTTCAGCAATTTCGGATCATAATCACTTCTCGCATTTTTTGTTCCGACAGCGAGTGGTAATTTTGATTCTGCTGTTGTCATTTACAGTTCCTCAGGATCATCTTTTTGTTTCTTTACTTGCCCCGTTACCAACCACCTTTTGCCTTGCATCACCACCACCTATTTGTCATTTAATCTCTCTCACCTTCCAATCCTAACACAGAATTTCCCATTTGTTCTTTCCTCCCCTTCCCGTTTTTCCTGCCTCTGTAAAAACCTGTTATGCCTCGTAACTTTTTCCAGACCCAACAAAAGGAAATGGGCCTAAGACATTAACTCTCTTCTCTCCACAGATGAAGCCAGGCCGATTCTGAATGTTTCCAGCAGTTTCTGTTTTTATTTCTGAATTCCAGCATCCACAGAATGTTGCTTTTATATAAATGCAAAGTGTAGGTCATTCCGATCCCAATTTTCACTGTCTCATAGACTTTGTTCACTTACTTACCCCGCCATCACTGCAGCTAACTATGCCCCTTAAAGACTTGGGTGAAACTGGGACACATAATAAATGGACAATTACGATTGCCATGCATTGCAGCACATTGATATCATACACCAGTGTGCTCTATCACACAGATGTCGACACACCAAACCTGAGAGATCACCAGAGTTTAATTCTTTTGATTATTGGTCCATTTGAAATATGGCTCCGTGGAAGGTTAGTGTGTCCAAGTCAAAAAATGAAACCTCGCCTGCAAACATGTTTTATAACTGCAGCAGAATCCAGAGTTTAGCAGTAAATCTCAGTCATCTTCCTTTTGACAGCAGTTATATTAGAAATACTAGATTTACAGGCACATGAATAAGCCAATAATGAAAATAAATTAACCCCAAAATAATTCAGAAAATTACCCCTTTAGTAATTTCCTAAAAATGAATCCTTCATCAGTTCAAAAAAAAAATCCAAGAGTTGCCCATTTAGCTGTTCCAAAAATAAGTTTCTCATGGGAGAATTTGTATTTTTTATAGTCTCAGACTTACAATCGTTTGGTAGTGCAGAACTTCGGTATTTCTGAAAAAGGACATGTTGTCGAAGCTTTTTTCTTGCAAGAATACCAAATGTAAAGGGGCAGAGCCGCAGTTTATATTTCATGAGAAGAGACTGCTGATTTCCTGTGTTTCATGATTATGAAAATCAACTTCTGTCAATTCCACCCCCCCCCCCCCCAGCCAGCACGCACGCACGCACGCACGCACGCACGCACACACACACACACACACACACACACACACACACACACACACACACACACAAAGAGAATTTGGCTGTATTCTCTGTGATGCTAATTCACACATTTGTTTTCAACAGGTTTGGAGCCTTGACTGTGGATGGAGGAATTCAAAATGCTGATCACCTCTAAATTGGAGTGAACAGCCCTGTATTGTTCAACAGGAACCACTGTACCCTCCAGTTACTAACCCTAGTGCACCCTGCTCTAAATCTTTTTATTTTGTAAGACTGAAAGTTAAGACTCAGATGTTGATGGAAGGAAAACTGGAAATCTCAGGGTAGTTTCTTCTCCCCCTCTTTTGCTCGTTTTCTTGGTGTAATTTTTTTTCAAACCCTGCTGTCCATGTCAGTTGAACAATGGCAAAATCCTATAACGCTATCTCTCATATTCCCAAATGTACTTATTCTGCAGGGTGTGCTATACTTGTTAGTGCTGTTGAAACAAATCTGTATATAGTAATGTGTTGTTTACTCTCATTTGTAACAGCTACTTACATTTATTTAGCGCCTGTTGCAGTTATATGGCCCCACATGTTTCATGGTCGTGGTCAGAGCCAAATGGGAGTTGGAGAGAGAATTGAGGAAACGAGCCAGAAAGAGGGTATTTTTAAGGAGGTTTGACCTCAGATGGTTGGCAGATGATGAGGAGGAGTGCAGCGACAGTAGGCGGGCATGGTAAGGGTGTCTCACTGCTTCACAGCTGCTCACCTGCACCCTCCAAACCTTTAGAATTATTGCTGGGTGTAACTTGTCACAAAGTTGACCTTCAATTTGCCAAACCACTTAATGTGCTGTGGCCTTGGTTGAAAATGTTTTTGTCATGTATTTTCCCAATTTTAATTCAGATGAGACCCACAGTAAAGCTGATGAAAGCAGTTGTTAATTTCATTACTGTATAAGCATAGAACCCAAACAATTGGATGAGATTAATGAAACCTAAAGGCTGATTGTACCTTTGTAAAGAATGTGAATACAGCCCCTCTTATTTGTATATATTGTACATTGTTGTATGCATAACTTAACTTTTACATCTATAATTGAATAGAACGGACAGTGCATATGGAAGTTGAGCAAATTTGATTTTACCATAAGTAAGAGAGCTATAGATGTTAGCAGTTCTGTTTTTGTTGTTAATAGGATATGAGCATCCCCTCTTGCCCCTTTGAAGGTGGTGGTGAGCTAATTCTTGAACCGCTGTAGTCTGTTTGTTACTCCCACAGTGCCCTTAGGGAGGGATTCTGGGATTTTGAACCAACGCCAATGAAGGAGTGGCAATATACTTCCAAAGCCAGGATTCTCTCTTGGAGGGGAACTTGCAGGCGCTGGAGTTCCCATGCACCTGCTGCCCTTGTTCTTCGAGGTGATGGGTTTGGAAGGTGTTGTCGAAGGATCCTCAGCAAGTTGCTGCAATACATCTCTTGGATACTACACACTGTTACCAGTGTGTGCCAATGATGAACGGAATGAATGTTTAAAATGGTAGATGGGGTGCCAGTCAAGTAGGCCTCTTTGTCCTGGATGGTGTTGAGCTTCTTGAGTGTTGTTGAAACTGCACTCATTCAGTCAAGTGGAGAGTATTCTTTTGCACTCCTAACTTGAGCCTTGTAGATGGTGGACAGGCTTTGGAGAGTCAGGAGGTGAGTTACTCACTGCAGAATTCCCAGCCTTGACCTGCTTTTGTAGCCACGGTATTTTTATGGCTGGTCCAGTACAGTTTCATATCATTGGTGACCCTCAGGATGTTTATGTCATGTACCTTACAACAATATAAACTAATTCCCCCATTCGTAAAATGCTGTCTAGTCTCTTCCGTATAATCAAGTTGCACTCCTAATTGACAAGGGCAGTGGAATTAAGGCAGTTTCATATATTCTCTGTAAATGACCTAAAAAATATATTTTCAAACTCTTATAATCAATAATACATTTGATAATTTTGTTTGAGAGGTAAAATGCTGTCTGGATAAATTGACCAAAGGTATTCTAATGCTGACTGAATTAAATGCAATAGCAGATATTAAATATTTTTGACTTGTGATACAAGTTAAGAGCTGCAGAATGAGTCAAGGTTATACTTTCAATAAAGTACTGAAACACCTTGGTTTAGTAATCTGTTATCTCTAGTTGTATGCTGTGTGATTAGAAACTATCTATAATAGAGTATAAACCTTACATCTGTGTCTACCATCTGACTACTAAATCTTTCTTCCTGTTGTCACACTTCTGTGTCGTGTTTTTTTTTTGCCAGTTTCCTCCAGATGGAATAGCGTGTCCAATTTTGGGCACCACATTTGAGGATGGCCATGAAGGCTTTGGAGAGGTTGCAGAAGGGATTTACTAGAATGGTTCCAGGAGTGAGAAATTACAGTTACATGGATTTTAAATTAATTCATGGGATGTGGGTGTTGCTGAGTAGGCCAACATTTATTGCCTTTCCTAATTGTCCTTGAGAAGCTGGTGGTGTGCTTCGTTCTTGAACCATTACAGTCCATGCGTTGTAGGTACACCCACAGTGCTGTTAGAGAGGGAGTCCCAGGATTTTGACCTAGTGACAGTGAAGGAATGGCAATATAGTTCCAAAGCAGGATGGAGAGAGACCTGGAGTGGTACTTGCAGGTGTTGGTGAAAACAGATAATGCTGGAAAAACTCAGGTCTGGCAGCATCTGTGGAGAGAGAAATGGAGTTAACGTTTCAAGCCCTTACAACTTTGAAAAAGAGTCACATGGACTCAAAACGTTAACTCTGTTTCTTCCTCCACAAATGTGCCAGACCTGCGGAATTTTTCCAGCACTTTCTATATTCATTTCAGATTTCCAGCACTGCAGTATTTTGCTTTTATAATATTGCAGGTGGTGGTGATCCATGCATCTGCGGCCTTTGACCTTCTAGGTGGTAGAGGTCCTAGGTTTTGAATCTGGGATTTTTTCTCTTTAGTAGAGAAGGCTAAGAGGAGATTTGATAGAAGTATTTGAAATTATGAAAGATTTATAAAGAGTAAATAAAGGGAAACTGGTTCGACTGGTTGAAGGTTCGATAATGAGAGGGCACAGCAGTGTACAAGAGGCATCATCGGGAAAAGCTTTTTAATGCAACGCCTGGTTAGTACTTGGAATGATAGGGTGATGAATGGATTCAACAGGGGCCTTCAAAATGGAATTAGATAAATACTTGAAGGAGAAAAAATTACAGTTATATAGGGAAAGAGCTGGGGAGTGTGACTAACTGGATTGGTCTTTGGGAGATCCAGCATGGATTCGATGGAGTGAATGGCCTCCCATCCTGTACTATTCTATGATTCTGTAACTATAACCTCCTTCATTTGCATTTAAAATGGAGCTGTCCATGTAAACTTCTGCAGTTCTGTATTAGGCTCTTCAGCCCAGCCTGTCCTCTTGCTGTTTACCTTTCACATGAACAGTAGTCCTAATTCTACCTTTGTTGGCATATCACTTTTATCTGACTTTCTATCAACCATCTCTCTGACCTACTCTTGCATGTTGTTATGGCCTCTGCAGTGACCAGCTCCAGATGTGTGTCATAATCCTCTTCTCAAAATATTTCTCCTCTCTGCCCCAACTCTTCTACATTTATTCTGGATTCCGTGTCCCCTCTTTCTATAATGTTTCAACCACTGGAAACTTGGCAGGGTGGAGATTATTGAGTCTTCCTGGGCAGAAGCAGGGTGCAGGCGGCCTGAAGATAGAAGGGTATGATTTTCCCTCCCACCTGAAGCAGGTAATAGGCTCTTTCAATATGCAAATTGTATCTGGGACCGGATGAACGTTTTAGTGAGAAAGAGCCTGCATTTATATAGCACCTATCACAATCTCAGTGTTATGACGTGGCAGGTGATATGTGCCAGATGGATCAAATCCACAAGGGAAACTTGGCCACGCTATCACAACAGTTTTGCAATTTGTATTTATTATGAGAAGATTTGGGCACTGAATTCAGAAGTAATGAGACCACTAACACCTTTAGAGATCTTAAAAACTAAATTAAAACATTATTAACAATAAAGATTTCAAGCAGATACAAAAGATTACAGTTACTTAATATAACAAATCCCAAAATTCCTAATTAAACTGACTCCTAATTACACACCCCCTTTAAGGCAACCATCCAAAATAGATTTTAAATATAAATAGCAGGCCAGCAAATTTACCACAGCACCCACTAGACAGTGGGATTTTCCCAACTTTAGTTACTGGATGCTGCAGACTTTTGTAAACTTAGCTGGAGGCTTCCCATAAGGCTGTTTTACACACCCCTTTTAGTTTTTATATGGCCCCAGAACCTGAGCTTCCTTTATATATGTTTATCTCTCTCTTTAATCTGTAATTTCCATGGTTCTATATGTCTTTGGAAATATACTTTTCCCATAATATAAAAATCTTTCATGTTGCCAATACAGTCAGTATCTTCTGGGAAAAATAAACATAAAAAACCTTGCTCTATTTATCTTATATAAAAACAAAAAACTGCAGATGCTGGAAATCCAAAACAAAAACAGAAATACCTGGAAAAACTCAGCAGGTCTGGCAGCATCGGCGGAGAAGAACAAAGTTGACGTTTCGAGTCCTCATGACCCTTCAACAGAACTAAGTAGAAATAGGAAAGGGGTGAAATATAAGATGCTTTGGGGGGAGGTGGGGGAAGAAGGGGGGTGGTTGTTGGGACAAGCAAGCAGTGATAGGAGGAGATAACCAAAAGATGTCACAGACAAAAGAACAGAGGTGTTGAAGGTGGTGATATTATCTAAAAGAATGTGCTAATTAAGATTGGAGAGCAGGACGAGCAAGGTAGCTCTAGTGGTCGCCCAGTCTGCGTTTGGTCTCTCCAATGTAGAGGAAACCACATTGGGAGCAACGAATGCAGTAGCCTAAATTGAGGGAAATGCAAGTGAAATGCTGCTTCACTTGAAAGGAGTGTTTGGGCCCTTGGACGGTGAGGAGAGAGGAAGTGAAGGGGCATATTTTGTGTTCGCATGGGGAGGTGCCATAGGTGGGGGTTGAGGAGTAGGGGGTGATGGAGGAGTGGACCAGAGTGTCACAGAGGGAACGATCCCTACGGAATGCCGCCAGGGTGAGTGAAGGGAAGATGTGTTTGGTGGTGGCATCATGCTGGAGTTGGCAGAAATGGCGGAGGATGATCCTTTGAATGCGAAGGCTGGTGGGGTGATAAGTGAGGACGGGAGGGAGGGAGGAGAAGGCGTGAGGGCAGAGATGAACCAGACACAGTTGAGGGCCCTGTCAACTACTGTGGGTGGAAAACCTCGGTTAAGGAAGAAGGAGGACATGTCAAAGGAACTGTATTTGAAGGTGGCATCATCGGAACAGATGCGACGGAGGCGAAAGAACTGAGAGAATGGGATGGAGTCCTTACAGGAAGCGGGGTGTGAGAAGCTGTAGTCGAGGTAGCTGTGGGAGTCGGTAGGTTTGTAATGGATATTGGTGGACAGTCTATCACCAGAGATTGAGACAGAGAGGTCAAGGAAGGGAAGGGAAGTGTCAAAGATGGACCACGTGAAAATGATTGAGGGGTGGAGATTGGAAGCAAAATTAATAAATTTTCCCAGGTCCCGACGAGAGCATGAAGCAGCACCGAAGTAATCATCGATGTAACGGAGAAAGAGTTGTGGGAGGGGGCCGGAGTAGGACTGGAATAAGGAATGTTCCACATACCCCATAAAGAGACAGGCATAGCTGGGGCCCATGCGGGTACCCATAGCCACACCTTTTATTTGGAGGAAGTGAGAGGAGTTAAAGGAGAAATTGTTCAGTGTGAGAACAAGTTCAGCCAGACGGAGGAGAGTAGTGGTGATGGGGATTGTTCAGGCGTCTGTTCGAGGAAGAAGCTAAGGGCCCTCAGGCCATCCTGATGGGGGATGGAGGTGTAGAGGGATTGGACGTCCATGGTGAAGAGGGGGCGGTTGGGGCCAGGGAACTGGAAATTGTTGATGTGACGTAAGGTGTCAGAGGAATCACGGATGTAGGTGGGAAGGGACTGGACAAGGGGAGAGAGAATGGAATCAAGATAGCGAGAAATGAGTTCCATGGGGCAGGAACAGGCTGACACGATCGGTCTGCCGGGACAGTCCTGTTTGTGGATTTTGGGTAGGAGGTAAAAGCGGGCCATCTGAGATTGGGTGACTATCAGGTTGGAAGCAGTGGGAGGAAGACCTCCAGAGGAGATGAGGTCAGTGACAGTCCTGGAAACAAAGGCTTGATATTCAGTGGTGGGGTCAAGGTCCAGGGAGAGGTCCTTGTCGCTTGCAATTTTAACACTCCACCCTGCTGTCTTGCCCACATGTCTGTCCTTGGCTTGCTGTATTGTTCCAGTGTAACTCAACGCAAACTGGAGGAACAGCACCTCATCTTCCGACTAGGCACTGTACAGCCTTCCAGACTGAATATTGAATTCAACAACTTTAGATCTTGAACTCCCTCCTCCATCCCCACCCCCTTTCCGTATCTTCCCCATTCCTTTTGCTTTTTCCAATAATTTATATAGATTTTTCTTTTCCCACCTATTTCCATTATTTTTCAATGTATTCCACCCATGGTTTATTTTACCCCACCCCCACTAGAGCTACCTTGCTCGTCCTTCTCTCCAATCTTAATAGCACATTCTTTTAGATAATATCAGCTCCTGTTTTGGATTTCCAGCATCCGCAGTTTTTTGTTTTTATCTCTGTGTTTAATTGACTGCCACTTATCTTCAAGAAATGCCTACCTTGAAGATGTTCTACTCTCCGTCAGGATTTTCAAATCTCTGTCTTGCCTTGTTCACCTTCATTGCTTTCCATTTCTCTCCTGGGTTTGACAAGGTGTTTACTAAAACCTGCTTTCACAGCCATATCTCCTTTCTCAGTGACTGTCTCCGTCTCCGACTTACCTCATGTGGATTTCAACTGAAATTCCATCCCTCATGTTTCGAACCCACCCAGAATTATAGGTATCTCTAGGACATAAAACGTTTCTCGGACTGCTGTTCCCGTCGCATTCTGAGATCCACACTCAGTGCCATGCGCTGCCATATGAACACACTCGACCTCTCCCTCCAGCAGCACCGCTGCACCCTTTTTCAAAGCTGCGTGTGCCCCCAGTTTCATTTTATTCTTCGTCTCATCCGACGCCGCAACAAGAAACTTTTTCTCTTTCTCTCAAGTGCTAAGGAACGCAAGCTCCAACAATTCATCGACACCAACACCCATCTAGGACCCTCCACCCCTGCCTGTCCCTCCGTCCCCACCCCATCTTCCAATCCCAGCCCCAGCCGTGTATTCACTATAACCCCTGACCTTCCCCTCTCCGATGCTGAACGTTCAGTGCTCAGCAAAGGACTTAGTTTCATACCCCTACGCCCTCACCTTAATGAATTTCGGGCTCGGCACGATGCTGAACTCTACTTCCACTGTCTTCGTCTCCGGGCTCACTTCTTTGGGCAGGAGTCCTCTCCCTGTTCAATGGATCCTTTTACCCACCTCCAATATTCTCCCTCCACCTGGGCCCCTCCCTCTGGATTCTTACCTTCTCTTGATCTTTTCATTGAGAACTGTCGGCGCGACATTAGTTGTCTCAATTTCTCTGCTCCTCTCACCCATTCTAACCTGTCTCTCTCTGAACTTACTGCACTCCGTTCTCTCAGGTGCGACCCTAACATTGTCATCAAACCCGCTGGCAAGGGTGGTGCTGTTGTTGACTGGCGCACTGACCTCTATCTTGTGGAGGCTGAGCGTCAACTCGCAGACACTTCCTCCTACCTCTCCCTGGACCATGACCCCACCACTGAATATCAAGCCATTGTTTCCAGGACTGTCACTGACCTCATCTCCTCTGGAGATGTTCCTCCCACAGCTTCCAACCTGATAGTCGCCCAACCTCGGTCGGCCCGCTTCTATCTCCTACCCAAAATCCACAAACAGGACTGTCCCGGCAGACCGATCGTGTCAGCCTGTTCCTGCCCCATGGAACTCATTTCTCGCTATCTTGACTCCCTTCTCTCTCCCCTTGTCCAATCCCTTCCCACCTACATCCGTGATTCCTCTGACATCTTACGTCACATCAACAATTTCCAGTTCCCTGGCCCCAACTGCTTCCTCTTCACCATGGACGTCCAATCCCTCTACACCTCCATCCCCCACCAGGATGGTCTGAGAGCCCTTAGCTTCTTCCTCGAACAGAGGCCCAAACAATCCCCAACCACCACTACTCTCCTCCGTCTGGCTGAACTTGTTCTCACACTGAACAATTTCTCCTTTAACTCCTCTCACTTCCTCCAAATAAAAGGTGTGGCTATGGGTACCCGCATGGGCCCCAGCTATGCCTGTCTGTTTATGGGGTATGTGGAACATTCCTTGTTCCAGTCCTACTCCGGCCCCCTCCCACAACTCTTTCTCCGTTACATCGATGATTACTTCAGTGCTGCTTCATGCTCTCGTCGGGACCTGGAAAAATTTATTAATTTTGCTTCCAATCTCCATCCCTCCATCATTTTCACATGGTCCATCTCTGACACTTCCCTTCCCTTCCTTGACCTCTCTGTCTCAATTTCTGATCATAGACTGTCCACCAATATCCATTACAAACCTACCGACTCCCACAGCTACCTCGACTACAGCTCCTCACACCCCGCTTCCTGTAAGGACTCCATCCCATTCTCTCAGTTCCTTCGCCTCCGTCGCATCTGTTCTGATGATGCCACCTTCAAAAACAGTTCCTTTGACATGTCCTCCTTCTTCCTTAACCGAGGTTTTCCACCCACGGTCGTTGACAGGGCCCTCAACCGTGTCCGGCCCATCTCTCACACATCCGCCCTCACGCCTTCTCCTCCCTCCCAGAAACATGATAGGGTCCCCCTTGTCCTCACTTATCACCCCACCAGCCTCCGCATTCAAAGAATCATCCTCCGCCATTTCCGCCAACTCCAGCATGATGCCACCACCAAACACATCTTCCATTCACCCCCACCCCCAGCGGCATTCGGTAGGGATCATTCCCTCCGGGACACCCTGGTCCACTCCTCCATCACCCCCTACTCCTCAAACCCCACCTACGGCACCTCCCCATGCAAACGCAAAACATGCAACACCTGCCCCTTCACTTCCTCTCTCCTCACCATCCAAGGGCCCAAACACTCCTTTCAAGTGAAGCAGCATTTCACTTGCATTTCCCCCAACTTAGTCTACTGCATTCGTTGCTCCCAATGTGGTCTCCTCTACATTGGAGAGACCAAACGCAGACTGGGCGACCACTTTGCAGAACACCTTCGGTCTGTCCACAAGAATGACGCACACCTCCCTGTCGCTTGCAATTTTAACACTCCACCCTGCTCTCTTGCCCACATGTCTGTCCTTGGCTTGCTGCATTGTTCCAGTGAAGCTCAACGCAAACTGGAGGAACAGCACTTCATCTTCTGACTAGGCACTTTACAGCCTTCCGGACTGAATATTGAGTTCAACCACTTTAGATCTTGATCTCCCTCCTCCATCCCCACCCCCTTTCTTTTTTCTTCCCCCTCCCTTTTGTTTTTTCCAATAATTTATATAAATTTTTCTTTTCCCACCTTTTTCCATTATTTTTAAATGTATTCCACCCATGGTTTATTTCACCCCACCCCCACTAGAGCTACCTTGCTCGTCCTGATCTCCAATCTTAATTAGCACATTCTTTTAGATAATATCAGCACCTTCAACACCTCTTTGTTCTTGTGTCTGTGACATCTTTTGGTTATCTCCTATCACTGCTTGCTTGTCCCAACAACACCCACCCCCCTTCTTCCCCACACCACCCCCCCCTCCCCGCCAAACCATCTTATATTTCACCCTTTTCCTATTTCTAATTAGTTCTGTTGAAGGGTCATGAGGACTCGAAACGTCAACTTTGTTCTTCTCCGCCGATGCTGCCAGACCTGCTGAGTTTTTCCAGGTAATTCTGTTTTTGCTCTATTTATCTTGTTAGTTGTAAACATCCTATCATCCCTTTGAAAGTCAAACCACTCCTTTACTTATCTAAAAATGCAAATTTCCTTCACACCTTAGATGCTAGGACCTCATCTGTGTTTGCTCGTTAGCATTTCAAATGCCTTTTACCTCTAACTTCTTTTGATAGTTTCAAACTTGCAGAACCATCTACACTCACAACTGTAGACCTACTTTACAATAAACCACAATAATATTATGAAACTTATTATAATTTTGTGACACAGGACATCTCCAGGTGCTTTGCAGCCAATTAAGAACTTTCATGAAGTGTAGTCACTGTTGTAATGTAGGAACTGCAGCAACTAATTTGCATGCAGTAAGTTCACACAGACAGCAATGTAATAATATCCAGAGAATCTCTTCAGTAATGTTGGTAAATGATCTGAGGACTCCCCAGTGTATACATTGCACAGTTTCAATTGAGGAACTCCTTGGGGCTCCCCAAAAAATGGCCACGATCCTGGCAGACTTGTTTTCTCAGACCTGCCTTTGAGCTCACACACTAGGTTCTGCCACTATAGCCCAATGAACTACCTGATCTCCCTTAACCATCTGCCTGCCAGTCATGCAATAGTGAGGCTGACCTTCAAAATGTGCCAGTTTTCCTATCGACAGTGACGAGCAGATGATTGCCTGATCAATGCTCGTGAGGGAGGAAATCTGCCCTGTTCCAACTCTTCATTTTTTTGAATGCTTCTATCAAAATAAGAATGCCTTCTTGCCATCAGTTGAGCTGTTTTTTTCTTGTCATCCAGGCCCCAGGCTGTATATTTTGCAGAAAGCTCCCAATTCCCCACTCAGAGATGTTGGCAAGGATATTTAGCAAAATTCCACAGCATCTTTTCTCTCAATCAAAGATTGGCATGTAAGCAGTATCTTTCATGACCACTAGATGTCCCCCAGCACGTTGCAGCCAATGACGTGTTTTTGAAGTGTTGTTACTGTTGTAATGTGGGTAACATGATAAGCCAATTAGCACAGAAAGCTCCCTGGAGCAGCAATGTGATAATAACCAGATAATCTGTCTGTAGGCGTCGGCTGATGGAATAAAGATTGGCCAGTTCACAAGGCACCTTTTGCCCAGATATGAATTTCTGGTGTTTAAACTTAAATTATCATAATTAATTATAATTATATTTAATTATTATTTTCACTGTGTGAAAAGTGTGGGCACGCTAAGCTTCTCTATCACTGGCCCAAACTCAGAAATAACCACATGGAGTTTATTGTTGGTAAGGAGATTCTGCTGAAGTCCATTACATGAAATAAAAATGTTAGACTTATTATATGGAGCATGGTTCATATTTTAAGCCATACATGGGAGTGAATAGATTCAAGTGGGAATATTCTTCAGGTGAGCCTCTTCCTTGCAGAGACTGGTTGAAAGCTTATAGGAGGGGACATGGATACCAGAATAGGTGTAAAAGATTTAGGGCAGAGAGGAGAAATTCTTTTTGACAAGACGATTATGAGGCTATGGAACACACATCTGGAGATAGTAACTGAAGCAGAGACCACATCAACATTCAAGATTATGTGGTTGATATAAAGTCAGATAAAAGTGACGTGAAGGGTTGGAACAGGGTAGATTTCCTACCTCAAGAACAGGCAATCACCTGCTTTGCAGCGTTGATGCGAAGGCTGAACCATTTTGTGGGTCAAGCAGGTGGTGGCAGAACCTGGCGTCTGAGCTCAGACAAAGATCAGTCTGAGAAAACTACTCTGCCAGTGTTTCTGGCTATTTTATGAGGAGTTAGTGTTGCATTGGACACAGATGCCTTCTAACAATGCAAACCGAAGCAGTATTTAAAGAGATCTGGGAATAATAAAAGAGATGGGGAAAGAAGTTGTTTGTAAAGGAAATAATTTGTCTATTGAGGTGAAAATGACCTAGTGAGGAGTGTCAGCCTCTGCCAAACTGTAAATTCCTGTACTACGGAGAACTCACTTTGCAAATATCAGCACCCTTGGCAAAATAAATTGTGCTACCTCCTCCCATTTGTGCACCTTGTATAGAATTATCTCACTGCTCTGACCACCCATGCTCTGGTTTGGTGCACGTTGGGACCTTTAGCAGAAAATGATGCTGTAAAACAAATAAATAGTGTGGTAAGCTGTTTTTATCCTCTCGCTTACATTTCTCACCTTTGGTACATTGAATGCTTCATTCACTTTTTCTCTTCTATCTGATAAAGCTGATGTAGGTTGTGTGAAATCAGCGATGAGCTGATATCCAGGTGTTGAGACAGGTGAGTAAGATCAGAGTCTATCCGAACAGTGCTTTGGGGGACAGTTTCCAATTTTAATTATTTCCTTTGGCCCTGTTGAAATAGTTCTTGGGCTGAACCAGACTGTCTGCAACCACGTCATCATTAAGATGGCCTATTTCCACCTCCAAAATATTGCCTGACTCCCCTGCCTCCAACCACCCCTTCACCCTGCCCCCATTTCAGCTTCTCCATTGCTTAAAGCCTCATCCATGCCTTGGTTACCTCTATTTCAATGTACTCTTGGCCAGCCTCCCACATTTCACTCCCCATAGACTTAAGCTCGTCCAAAACTCTGCTGTCCTTACCCTAACTCGCACCAAGTCCTGTTCACCCATCAGCCCTGTGACACTGGCTCCTCAATTTTAGCAACTGTCTCCTCATCCCACTTGTGTATTTTCAAGTAAAATAACATCATTGTGACGACCGGCTCAACTGAGACTTTACAAATAAAGGAAGAGAGGGGAAGGTTGGATACCAATACTCTTAACTCTTAATACAGTACCATAGCCAGGCATATGGGGCCCTAATCATGCATCCTGTGGAAATGTAGTTCAATCCCAACCTATGCTTAACACAGCTCAGAATGTAAAATCCTGTTGAACAGGTTGCAGGAATTATATATGACATGCCATTGGAAAACTCCACACTTGCATACCTTTGACATTCTTCTAGAAATTCTTCAGTATATTTTTGATGCCAAATCAATTTATCGCTATTTCTGGCAAAGTATTGTACATTCTGATAAACCTTTGTGTGTAAAAAAAAGTTCCAATCCTAACAAATGCTTATCCCAAGATTATAGGGTCATAGGCTCTTGTCTTTGATTTATCCAAAGGAGAAAATATCTTATTCTAACCACTTGTACCTCCCATTTTCAATACCATATGTAAACCATTGTTCAGAACAATGGTAGTCTCAACATCAGACTGGCCCCTGACCTGATTCACAGACGGTCACCCAACAACAGCAACTTGCATTTATATAGTGTCTTCAACATAGCAAAACATCCCAGGGTTGAACAGGATAATAAAAACAAACAAAATTCCTGTGGAAGAGAAGAGACAAACTTCTTCGAGTTCCCAGAAGAGAAATTATAGTGAATTTAACAAGAAGACAAAATGCAAATTATTGTATTTGCTGGAAAACTGAAATTATAAACAGAAAATGCTCGAGAAACACTCAACAAAACAGGTAGCATCTGCGAAGAGTTAAACATAAGATCAACATTGCAAGTCAGTGATCTTTCAAGGGGCGTTATTGAGTTAAATTCACCTCACTAGAGGCTCAATCTACATGATAAAAACACATCTGGCAATGCAGTTGAAATCCAGACATAGCACCTAGAGGATTGGTGTTTCTTGCATAATATATAAGATTGAGACAATGGGGCTTGTTAAAATATTGCAATAACATTCATACCTTATATGCTGGAATGACTTCATTCATGGAAGTGGGCTGTGGAATAGTAATTTACAGCCAACATCCAAGAGATTTAAGGCAGGGATAGACTGATTTGTGGTCTCTCATGGAATTAAGGAATATGGGGAGTGGGCAGGAAAATGGAGTTGAAGCCCAAGGTCAGCCATAATCTTACTGAATGGTAGAACAGGTTCGATGGGCCATGTGGTTTACTCCTGCTCCTACTTCATACATTCTTAAGTTCTTAGGATGATTTGATTTTGACTGCTCAACTGACTAATCCCAGGGCATAGTAAGCTGGGGGATGGCCTAAGATCAAGTCACCTCTTCATGTCTAGTTGAGACACAAAGCCTATCCTAGGAATTGGAATGGTAGCTTTCACAGGGAGAGAGACCACTATTCCTAATATTGGAGCCAACAAGTTTGAGGGTCCTTTCCATGCTTAAAGTGAAATTAGCTCCGAACAGGAATAAAATGCTCTGTTTTGTTATTTTCTAGGGTGCAATGAGCATTAAGACGTCATGTCATGACATCACAAACAGTTGTTCCTTCAGTTGTTTGTAATAGACAGAGTACAGACCATACACAGCCAGCCCGCTCTTGCAAATCCCAAAACAAAATGTCTACTCTTAGATGTGATTCAATTGGGCAGCACTTGCTGAACAATCCTGGGTGCGCTAATAGCTACACTAACAACCAATTTAAGATAATCAGTCAAGCTCATAACATGCCTTTTTATGCTTGCTAGAAGTGCCATACATTCATAGGCAGAGACCTGTTCTCTCCGAACAAAGGGAATATGTCCAAAGCCTTGCACATTTTTTGAATTACCCATTTTTTGAATTACCCAGGGGCTTGGGGAGTCTATATTTCCCCATAACTTTCTCCATGGCAAAATCTCAGCCAATCAGAGTTGGCTTGCCAACCAATCATCACCCTTTTCTCCTGCAGTATAAATTGTTGTGCTTTTTTGAAATTTGGCATTCTTGTGTTTGCCCTGATGAGTGCAAGGCAAAAAGCTTTGGTAACTCTCTCTTTTCAGCATGATTCAAGTTCTGTACTACTGAGCAACTGCTCCCATTGTGACATTGTTTGAAATTCATTGAAAAATTATATTCGGTTCATTCACATGTTACAAATAAAATAAGTCAACTTGTTGGTTTACAATTGGCCATGTCTCATTACAATGTTCATCTGTGTGCCTTCTGGAGATAGTGGTAAGGACATATGTGAGATTATACATAGCATTCAATACACATGACAGAAGCGGTCTGCTCATGTTATTGTTTGGTTAGATAATGGATACTGAAGATAAAGTCATGATTATAGGTGTCCATAGGGATTGCAGGAACCCCTTACTGCAGAGTTTAATGATACTGAACCCAAGAAATGATCTTGTGCAGGCCCAATGCACCCAGTTAAAAATTCTTGCATGGAGAGAGAGCTGGGCTGAAGCACTGTGAGATTAATTCATTCAGCAGTCCATATATCCAGCTTGAGTATATTCAAGAGACAGATTGAGAGATTTTTGGATACTAGGGAATTACTAAGGGATGCGGGATAGTGCTAGAAGGTGGAGTTGAAATAGAAGATCAACCATAATCTTACTGAGTGGTGGAGCAAATTCAGAAGACCAAGTGGCCTTCTCCTGGTCCTCTTCCTTAGACTCATGTTCTGTGAGTGAAGGATATGGGAGACAGTCCAGGATGAAACAGTCTGTCCCTATGTAAGGGCTCTTCCACAGAGCTTTAATTGGCAGAAACATTGAAGGGTCATGAGGACTTGAAACGTCAACTCTTTTCTTCTCCGCCGATGCTGCCAGACCTGCTGAGTTTTTCCAGGTAATTCTGGTTTTGTTTTGGATTTCCAGCATCCGCAGTTTTTTTGTTTTTAGCCTTCATTCATGCAGCTTAACTGCCCAAGGTGCACACAAAGATGTTAAGATTTAACTACATGTAGGGGCACGTCCTAGTACAGTGCCAGAGACCTTTTCTAGGAACAGACTGTTAACTAACTAAGGTCCTCCTCCTCTACACTTAAACCCAAATTATAACGCTTCTTTCTTTTATTCATTCATGGGATGTGGGCACCGCTGACTAGGCCAGCATTTATTGCCCATCCCTAATTGCCCTTGAGGAGATGCTGATGAGTTGCCTTCTTGAACCGCTGCAGTCCATGTGGTGTAGGAACGCCTACACCAGCGGGTGACTGAGCGGCTCCACTGTCTACCCCTCTTCTGCGGCTATGTTAGTGGCCGGGTGTCCTTGGAGAGGGAGCATGCAGTGTCCACCGGCATGATTGAGGCCTTCTGTGCACAGTGGGCTGCATGGGGACAGATGTCTTTTATTGACCCCCTTAATCACGTTTTAATTTGTGTTTTCTTAGTTTCCTTTAAGATTTGTCTTTCTTTTTGCAGTATCCATTTAAGGAGCTGCTTCTTAATTTGTCCCTCATTTTTAATAATTAAGTTTAATAGGTTCTACTCAATAAGAGTAAAGGAACACCCACATGGCTATTAGGAAAGGAGTTCCAGGATTTTGACATTGGTTCAGTAAAACCTTTCAGAATGCAGCTCCTAATTAGTAGCAAAACATAATGCAATAAATCTGTTTATGAGGCAATACTCTAATGAAAGGGGCAGTTATATGAAACAAATCCTTTGGAATAAACCTCCTCAAGGACTTGGGTGCTCATAGATAGATAACCAACACAGTTGTCCAAAATAATGTTTTTTTTCCTTTATTCTTTCATGGGATGCGGACATTGCTGGCAAGGCCAGCATTTCTTGTCGATCCCTAATTGCCCTTGAACCGAGTGGTTTGCTCGGCCATCTCAGGGGGCAGTTAAGAGTCAACCACATTGCTGTGGGTCTGGAGTCACATGTAGGCCAGACTGGGTAAGGATTTCCCTTCCCTAAAGTGCATTAGTGAGCAAGATGGGTTTTTACAACATGAGAGTTTCATGGTCAGCATTACTGAGACTAGCTTTCAGTTCCAAATTTTATTAATTGCATTTAAATTCCACCAGCTGCCATGGTGGGATTTGAACCTGTGCTCCACCTCCCCCCGCACCCCCCACCGCCCCCAGAGGATTAGCCTGGGCATCTGGGTTATTAGACCAGTGATGTTACTACTCTGCTGTTTCCCCATCAGATTTACCAGATTGGGATTGGCAAATGATGTTCAGTAAAAATGTTATTATAATTATTATAATTCCATTTGGACTGTTGCTGTTAAGTGAGAAAATTTCTACTCTGACCTAGGGTCTTTGATATGGAATCATAGAAATTACAGCATCGAAGAAGTTGATTCCGCCCATCAAGACTGTGGCCCTCCTTAAATGGCACTAACTAATCTAATTCCATTTTGAAAGTAAGAATTTCAGTGCCAGTGCAATGCCAGGTATATAGGTCATACTTCCCAGCGATTAGTTAATCAAATCAAACTGCAAGTTTCTTTGGTTGTTTGTAATAGGCACAGTACAGAGAGCACTTACTGAACAATCCTGAGAGCACACAAAAAAAAAAATTGCTGGAAAAACCCAGCAGGTCTGACAGCACCTGTGGAGAGAAAGACAGAGTTAACATTTCGAGTCCGTGTGACTCTTCTTCAGAACTAAAGAGAAGTAAAAATGTGGTGAAATATATACTGTTTAAGGGTGGTGGGACAGGCGAAGCTGGATAGAAGGCCAGTGATAAGTGGAGGCAAAGGAGAGATTGCAAAAGACATCATAAACAAGAGGTCGAAGGGGTGTTGATGCTGGTGATACTGGCTAAAGGAGGTGCTAATGGTGACATTAAGAGTAGAAAGCAGGATGAGCAAGTGACAGATGGCCCTAGTGGGGGTGGGGTGGGGGAAGGGACAGTGTGGGAGAAAAGATCGAAATAGGCTAAAAGGACAAGATAAAACAATGAATGGAAATACATTTAAAAAATAATAATTATAGAAATAGGTGGGAAAAAAATATATATATAAAAATTAAAAAATAAATATTTGAAAAAAGGGGACCAAAAAGTGCTGAGGAGGAGGAGGGAGTTCATGATCTAAAATTGTTGAACTCAATATTCAGTCCAGAAGGCTGTAAAGTGCCTAATCAGAAGATGAGGTGCTGTTCCTTCAGTTTGCGTTGAGCTTCACTGGAACAATGCAGCAGGCCAAGGACGGACATGTGGGCATGAGAGCAGGGTGGTGTGTTGAAATGACAAGCGACAGGAAGGTCTGGGTCATGCTTGTGACAGACCGAAGGTGTTCCGCAAAGAGGTCACCCAGTCTGCGTTTGGCCTCTCCAATGTTGAGGAGACAGCATTGGGAGCAACGAATGCAGTAGACTAAATTGAGGGAGGTGCAAGTGAAGCGCTGCTTCACTTGAAAGGAGTGTTTCGGGTCCATGGACAGTGAGGAGGGAGGAAGTAAAGGGGCAGGTGTTGCACCTTCTGCGATTGCATGGGAAGGTGCCATGGGAAGGGGTTGAGGTGATGGAGGAGTGGACCAGGGTGTCCCAGAGGGAAAGGTCCCTAAGGAATGCCAGCAAGTGGGGTGAAGGGAAGATGTGTTTGGTGGTGGTATCATGCTGGAGTTGGCGGAGGATGATTCTTTGAATGCGGAGGCTGGTGGGATGAAAAGTGATGGTTCTGGGAGAGAGAGGTGTCAGACATAGTTGAGGGTCCTGTCAACCAATGTGGGTGGGAAACCTTGGGTAAGGAAGATGGAAAACATGGCAGAAGCACTGTTTTGGAAAGTGGTATCCTCAGATCAGAGAGAATGGGATGGAGTTGCAGGGAGCAGGGTGTGAGGACTTGTAATGAATATTGGCAGACAGTCTATCACCAGAAATTGAGACAGAGAGGTCAAGGAAGGGGAGGGAAGTGTCACCTCTGTTCTGATTATGCCACTTTCCAAAGCAACACTTCTGACATCTGCTATGGTGGGATTTGAACCCAGGCCCCCAGAGCATTACCATAGGGTCTTGGAATACTGGTCCAATGACAATACTGCTACACCACCACCTCCCCCTAAATATGGTGTGGGAAGGAAACGGAGAAGAAGGAAGATGTGCTTACTGATGATGCTCCGATCGTCATGGTGTAGGAACAGGATTAATGAACTGGCCAACCCTGATCATGTGTTCACTATGTCCACCTACTTTTTAGACAGTCCTCTGAACTGAATAGAATGAAGCCTCTTTGGTTCTATTCCAGCTTGTTTGTGGAGGGTTTTGAAGAAGGAACTCTCTGTTTTAGGTGCCAGAGTGACGCTGACTGAGTCAGGCGACACTACCAAGGTGAAAGAAAAGTGAAGGCTGCTGTTATCTTAATTGGCGTAGGGAAGACTTTCCTGCAGTTCATCATTCAGTAGGTGGGGTATATGGGTAATGATGTTTCTTCTGAATTCTCCTTTGGGTTTCTTGGTGACTGTCTTATATCAATGGCCTATGGTTCTGCTCTTCCCCACAAGTGGAAACACTCTGTCTGTATCTATCAGAATTTTCCATAATTTTAAAGACACACAGCCAAAGCCTTTTGTCTTTCACCCATCAGGGCAGACCCAAGAACGCCCACTTTCAGAGCTTTCACTTTCAGTGCTTTTTAACTCAGTTTTCTGTCTCTCGTAATATAAAACATGATGGATCAATAAAAATGTCCCCAAGCCTATTAAAATTAGGCTCCTAATACATTTAGATTAGGATCATTTTATTTGATGGGAGCGAAGATATATCTTTAAAATTTCATGTCAACAATAATTCTCAACATCATAGCAGCTGCTCTAAGGTGGACTGAAACCTTGTTTCTAGTAGATATATTATAATGGTTCATAGTTACAGAACATTTATTCGCTCCCCTCTGTAGTAATTAACAGTAGTGAATTACCACCATTGATAAAACCCAATTCAAAGTCTCCATCTTTAAGGCCCCATCTTGGAACCTTCTGACTTAGAAGTAAAGCTCTGACCAACCGAGATTAGATACCTCCTTAAACCATAACTAGATATAACTGAGAAGAGAACAAGATGTGCACTTATATAGCACCTTTCATGACCTCATGATATCCCAAAGTGCTTTACTACCAATGAAGGACTTCTGAGGTGTCATCACTGCTGTAATATAGGAAGCACATCAACCAATTTGCGCACAGCAATCTCCCACAAACAACAATGGAATAATAACCAGATAATCTGTTTCAGTGATGTTGATTTAAGGGATAAATATCAATCAGGGCATTGGGGAAAACTCCCCTGCTCTTGTTCTAAAGCAATGCCATTGGATTGTTTAGATTCACCTGAGAGGTCAGACAGGTCCTTAGTTTAACAGCACATCTAACAGACACGTCATCACTGTGTGACACTCCCTCAGGAGGGCAGTGGGAGTGCCAGCCTAGATTTTTAAACACAGGAGCAGGATTAGAACCCATAACCATGTGACTCAGAGGCAAATATGCTGTCAATTGTGCCACAGCTGACAGCCTAGTGCAAAAAATAGCACTCTCAAGAGCTTTGAATTTGCTGCTGGTGGACAATTGAGGGGTTAATTTGAGATGTCTCTAGGCTTTGTGAGCCATGGGATCATGCACAACTGAAAGGAAGCCTTGAATGCGAAGCGTTCTACAAGTCTGGGACATCTTGGTACAAACTTGTACAAATTAGTACTGAGAATATGTATGAAGGATCATGAAATTCAGGTGCCTATGGATTATTACAGGTAGACACTTTATAAAAGGGGGTGGGAGGAGAGTCATCAAGTAGGAGGTGGTATAAGAAATCAGAAGGAGGAGAGGGAGAGAGAAAAGTTGAGTTTAAATCATTGTAATCTGCATTTTTCAGTGACAGTACCTCATGCATTCTCAGTTTTGACAGTGAGTACGTCTGTTTATTTAATGCTTAATGGTGATAATGGCATAGAATAAATTCATTATTCAAAAGAGCTGCCCCAGACTTGATGGGCTGAATGGTCTCCTGTGCTGTGTAAGCCTATCATCCTATTCTACGGGCAAATGCTCCCTGGAGATAGTGAATCCAATATTACACATTTAATTGGACTCAAAGGGCCATCTTTTTCTCATTTTAGTGAAGAAATGAATCTAAGTAAACAACAATACAATATGGGTAGAGATTACTAGTGAGCTAGTCATCCACGTTAGTTCTGTTTTGCAGATTCCCTACAAATTGACCTGATGAACATTACTGAGCAGTGAAATGTAAAGCCATGTTAATTATTAATGCTAAGTACTGTTGATTCATAGATGAGGGGCTAATTTAAGAGTCACTTTGGTTTTCTTTTGATGGTTAAAATTGAAGATGCTTAACATGTGATATTCCTGTTTAAAATATGTGGGTTAAAGTTTGGTCTTCATGGGCCAGTCACTACAACAGCTTCACCTCTGAATCAGAATAGTGTTGCCTCAAAACTGACCTTGGGAATTGAGCAGGTGAAACAGGTCTCACAATCCTGTGTTCTACTGCTTGTCTAAAAGTTCCATCTCAAGTTGAGATGTAAAATTGAAACCCTGTTTGATTGTTCTGCTAGTTCAGGTGGATGTTAGCGATCCATAGCATTAGTCGAAACAGTTCTCCCAGGGTCCTGGGCAATATTCCACTGTCAATGTGGGTAAATTACTGATCAAATAAAGGAAAAAGACTTGCATTCCTATAACACCTTACATGACCTCAGGATATCCCATAGTGCTTCATAGTCAAAGAAATATTTTAGGTATTGCTGAAGCTTTTTGTCTTGCACTCATCAGGTCATATGCAAGAATGCCATGTTTCAAAAAATCACAACAATTTATACTACAAGAGAAAAGGGTGCTAATTGGTTGGCTGAGCTCATAATGTGGCTCATTTATACTTGCAAGAAGCAACATACATTCATACACAGGGACACATTCTCTACAAACAAAAAGAATTATGTCCAAGCCTTGCACCTTTTTAGAATTACCCGGGAGCTTGGGAGTCAATAGTTCCCTGTTGCTTTCTCCATGGCAACGCCTTGGCTAATCAGAGTCAACTTGCCAACCAAATAGCACCCTTTTCTCCTGGAGTATAAATGGTTGTGATCATTTGAAATTTGGTACTCTTGCATTTGTCCCAGTGAGTGCAAGATGGAAAGCTTTGGCCACATGTCTCTCTTTTCAACAATACGCAAGTTCTGTACTACCAAGTGACTACTTTTCATGTGTTGTCACTGTTGTGAGATAGGGAACATGGCAGCCAGTTTGTACACAGCAAGCTCCCACAAACAGCAAGGTGATAATGACCAGATTATCCGTTTTGGTGATGTTGATTGAAGGATAAATATTGGCCAGGACACTGGAGAGAAATGAAATAAAAGCAAAATGCTGCATGTGCTGGAAATCTGAAATAAAAATAGAAAATGCTGGAAACATTCAGCAGGTCAGGCAGCATCTGTGGAGAGAGAAACAGGGTTAACATTTCAAATTCAATATGACTTTGTGTCATATGACGTTTATGTCAGTAATATCACTGCAATCTGGAGTGATTGACCAAACCAGCACAAACATTCAGGGAATTTGAAATGTAAATGACTTACAGCCAAAACCACTTGTCCCTATGTCTTCCACAATCTTTCACCTTGGTCAGGATTCAATTGACCCTGATCAGGCCACTCCCACAAAACTGACCCCATTCCCAGGTCAACTTCACGAGTTTTCATAGACTGAGATGGTTTGGCAAGGCTCTTCAAATTGCAACCATTTGTTTAGGTGCACAAGTACCTACAGGCGTATTTTAAAAGATTTTGCATATCAGGAAAGTGTTTAATTTACTCAGAGACTGACTAATGTACACTAGTGAAATGATTAAATGTTTCAGTATAGATTCTTCCAAGCCATTTTCAGCAATTGTCAATCAGGTGGAGGATTGGACACTTGTAAAAGAGAAGCAGGCACTCATCACACACTCAGCAAGTTTCTACATTAATTAGTCCAATGGCAAAGCACCACCATGTTATTCTGAATCAATAAATTTAAGTAGTCATTTGGTAGAACAGAACTTGAGTATTGCTGAAAAAAGAGACATGTCGAAGCTTTTCATCTTGCATTCATCAGGACACTCACAAAAATACCAATATAATGTTTTCCATGTTTGCTTGAAAGTGTCCTAATTAGTGCAAGATGGAAAGCTTCAATATGTCTTTTTTTAGTCATTCCCCATAAATGTAAGCTTATCATTTAGTATAAAATATGTGGATATTTGCATTCACAAGAAGACTTCTGTTGTTACATGGACAATAACAGTCAGGTAGATTAAATCCAGAATGATGCCATTATTCCATTACAATAAGGAATAGATAGACCTACAGACTTGTGACTTGTGCAATGAAATTAATTTTTGATTTTTTTTGATAAGCCCATTTTCAGTTGTATATTTTTATTTGTTCATGGGATGTGGGCTTTGATGGCTAGGCCAGCATTTATTACCCATCCATGATTGCCTTTGAGAAGGTGGTGGTGAGCTACCTTCTTGTACCACTGCAGTCCCTGTGGTGTAGGTACACCTACAGCGCTGTTAGGGAGTTCCAGGATTTTGACCCAGCGACAGTGAAAGAACAGTGATATATTTCCAAGTCAGGATGGTGAATGGCTTGGAGAGGAACTTCCTGGTAGTGGTGTTCCCATATGTCTGCTGCCTTTGTCCTTCTAGATGGTAGTGGTCGTGGGTTTGGACGGTGCTGTCAGAGGAGGCTTGGTGAATTCCTACAATGCATCTTGTGGATGGTACACACTGCTACCACTGTGCGTTGGTGGCGGAGGGAGTGAATATTTGTGGATGGGGTGCCAATCAAGCGGGCTGGATGTTGTGAAGCTTCTTGAATGTTTTAGGAGCTGCACTCACCTAGACAAATAGAGAGTATTCCGTCACACTCCTGGCCTGTGGCTTGTAGATGGTGGACAGGTATTGGGGAGTCAGGAGGTGAATTACTCTTCACAGGATTCCTAGCCTCTGACCTGCTCTTGTAGCCACAGTATTTATAGGTCTAGTCTAGTTCAGTTCTGGTTAATGGTAACCCCCAGGATGTTGTTAGTGGGGTATTCAGTGATGGTAATGCCATTGAATGTCACTGGGCGATGGTTAGATTCTCTCTTGTTGGAGATGGTCATTGCCTGGCACTTGTGTGGCACGAATGTTACTTGTCACTTGTCAGCCCAAGCCTGGATATTGTCCAGGTCTTGCTGCATTTGGATGTGGACTGATAAAACTATACCAGGTTACCACTTTTAAATACATAAAGGTATACTTTTTACCCTGTGGAGAGAAAGACAAAGTTAATGCTTCCAGTCCGTATGGCTCTTCTTTAGAACAGAAAAGAGTCGTACGGACTCAAAAACGTTAACTCTGTTTCTCTCTCCACAGATGCTGCCAGACCTGCTGAGTGTTTCCAGCATTTTCTGTTTTTATTTCAGATTTCTAGCATCCGCAGTATTTGTCCACGGGATTAATATCTAAATGACCAAGCTCCATTTATTGATTCGGAATTATAATACTAGTTGTCCTGCCTTCAGACTGATGAACGTAGAAGGCTGTTGGTCGGATAAAAAGCATTCCTTTTTAGGTGCTACATTTCATTTGGGATTCTGGTGATTGCTGGATTTTAGTTTTGGTCTTAAAACAAATCTGTTAAAAAGCAATAAAACACACCCCTTGTCGCATAAATGTTAATACCCCATGACTTCCTTAAAACTTGGGATAGCCGGTGCAGTGCAGTCTGACAGCGCTGCCGGAGTGGAATCTGATCTCAGCTCTTAGTGAAATAGTTCGTCTGGTCTGTCTACAAGGCTTTCTCTCTTTCTCTCTCTCTCTGTACAAATCGTGTGTTATAGGGGACCAGGAAAAAAAGGGACAAAAATAATCCAAAAGGGAAAGAAGCAGAGACAGAGAGAGAGAGAGAGAGAGAAATGAAAGGTTTAAAAGTGCCCAGGAATGCGCTGGGTGTCACTGCACAGCATCCACTCTCCTGCGGGAAGGGCAAGGAGAGAGAGCCGAGGCTCAGGGCGTTACGCTGCGAAGCGAGGGAGGAGCAGAGTCCCTTGGCCAAGCCACGGAGGAGATATCGACCTCCAGACGTGAGGACCATCTTCGCCCAGGCTAAAGACCCCAGGGTTAAGCAGGAGAAGGGTGAAGGACATCACTTCGACCAACTCGTGTCTGAAAATGCCTGGTGTGACCTCTGCTGCCACTTTGTGTGCGGCCAGTTTCTCCGGTGCACAGGTGAGCACCTCAGGGTGTCCTTTAGTCCTGTTTTATTATTATTTTTTGTTTGGAAAGGGACAGTGTCTAAAGCCTGGCTACAGTCCAACAACCAGAGAATTGACAATGTTTTATCAACGGCTGTTGGGCTGTCTAGTTGTGTGTGATATAATTATATATTTCATGTAGCCATTAGTGACAAGTTAGTGCTCATTTTCTCTTCAGTAAAAGACCTCGAAGAGGCGGTAATTCTCTTTTAGCCAAAAATTGGAGAATCAAAAAAAAAACTCTCAGGATGTTGGCACAACTGGTATTTATTGCCCATCCCTAGTTGCCCTTGAGAAGGTGTTGGTGAGCTGCCTTCTTTAACCGCTGCAGTCCATGTGGTGTAGGAACACCCACAGTGCTGTTAGCGAAGGAGTTCCAGGATTTTGACCCACTGACAGTGAAGGGACGGCGATATATTCCCAAGGATGGTGAGTGGGTTGGAGGAGAACTTGCAGGTGGTGGCGTTCCAGTCTCTCTGCTGCCCTAGGTGGATGCGTTCATAGATTTGGGAAGTGCTGTCCAAGGAGGCTTGACAAGGATTCTTTCTTCTCTTAAAAGCAAAAAACTGCGGATGCTGGAAATCCAAAACAAAAACAGAAACAGAAATACCTGGAAAAACTCAGCAGGTCTGGCAGCATCGGCGGAGGAGAGCACAGTTAACGTTTCGAGTCCTCATGTCCCTTCAACAGAACTAAGTAAAAATAGGAAATAGAAAAAAATAGGAAATATAAGCTGGTTTAAGGGTGGGGGGTGGGGGGGGTGGGGTGGGGGGGGGGGGTTGTTGGGACAAGCAGCCAGTAATAGGTGGAGATAACCAAAAGATGTCACAGACAAAAGGACAAAGAGGTGTTGAAGGTGGTGGTACTATCTAAAGGAATGTGCTAATTAAGAGTAGAAAGCAGGACAGACAAGGTACAGATAGCTCTAGTGGAGGTGGGGTGAAATAATACTAAAATTGCTAAAAGGTAGAGATAAATAATGCATGGAAATACATTTAAAAATAATGGAAATAGGTGGGAAAAGAAAAATCTATATAAATTATTGGAAAAAACAAAAAGGAGGGGGAAGAAACAGAAAGGGGGTGGGGCCTTTTAGCACTTATAGTATTCCCCCACCCCCACTAGAGCTCTCTGTACCTTGTCTGTCCTGCTTTCTACTCTTAATTAGTACATTCCTTTAGATAATACCACCACCTTCAACACCTCTTTGTCCTTTTGTCTGTGACATCTTTTGGTTATCTCCACCTATTACTGGCTGCTTGTCCCAACAACCACCCCCCCTCCCCTCCTTAAACCAGCTTATACTTCACCTCTTTCCTATTTTTACTTAGTTCTGTTGAAGGGTCATGAGGACTCTAAACATCAACTGTACTCTTCTCTGCCGATGCTGCCAGACCTGCTGAGTTTTTCCAGGTATTTCTGTTTCTGTTTTTGTTTTTTCTTCCTTCTCTTGGTGTTTATTAACCTGCTAAAGAAATGGTGGGGAATTTTCTGGGAACATGATTGGTGAGTCATTAATTATTGGGAAAAATGAGCATTCTCTCATAATTATCATCCCAGTATACACTAACTCTATGTAGTGCATTGTACTGAAATTTATTTTGAAATAAATTCACTAATTATCATGTGGGTTAAGGAAATTCTCCCACCCCCCACCCCACAACCCTCCAGATGAACTTATGGTACTATTAGAGTTTTTTCTATAACAGTTTGGAGGGTTCTGAGCATTGATTTTTCCTTCAATCATCCCATAAGTGACCTTTGTTCACCTTTGACCTACTTTTACCTTCTGTCCTCATTAGCAATTGCCCATTTGGAGTGGTGTAATCTTTAGATTTAAGGATCCATTTTATGAATGCATTTTTAAAAAAGTCATTGAATCAAAGAAAGTTACAGCACAGTAGAAGGCCCTTCGGCCCTCTGTGCCTGTGCTGGCTCTTTGAAAGAGTGATCATGCCTGATTTATGGCTGTAGCCCGGTAATTTCCTCATCCTCAAGTATCTGTCCAACTCCCTTCTTAAAGTTACTTATGGAATCAACTCCCACCATCTTATCAGGTAGGACACTCCAGATCCTCTCGCTATTGAAGAAAAATCTCCCCATCTCCTCTGCTGGATTTATTGCCAATGATTTTGAATCTATCACCTAGTCGTCAGAGGCAAAAGCTTTTCCCTATCTCTTACCAAGTATTTGTTCTTGGAACATCAACAAGATTGACAAGACAATTCTCCCGACTTCTTAAGCGATAGCCGCAGATTATGTGCCTGTGTGGTTGATTCTGCATCTTCTCAATGCAACTAGGCAGTCTTATGTGGACGAGAGCAGTTAAGGATGATGGGCTCCCTTTCCTGAAGGAAATTAATGAACCAGTTCCTTTTTAAAATAAGTCAGTAGCTTTTGTGATTATTGCCAGCTGCTATTCTTATTGAATTCTATGTTGTAAATGGCCAAGGTGACACTTGAATACAGGAGCCTTGGGTTGCGGTTTTTTGAATTTGTTTCTTTGCCAATTCAAAATGTTCTATCCATTGGAATTTTCCATCCATTGATTTAGGTAGGCAGCCTTCAAAGAACCTCCTTCTATCTCTTACCTCCTGTTTTTCAGCCAGTATTTATCTTATTAATGGCTCTGTGACCTCTCAGGTCTCTGGTTTTCAGATATTATCAAACCAGTAGCTCGTGCTAAATTTCTGATCAACGAGGAGCTGTTGCAAAAATAACTCCCTAAGAAAATTGAACAATACTTCATGCCTAAATCCAATTAAAATACTATGTAGATTGTTATAACGTGTAAGCATCCAGTAAAGAACTAAAAATAATTGGCATGTACAACTCAAAGGGCTTGTTATTTAGTTTTGTGTCTTCACCATTGAACAGAACATTTTCTGTACGTCACAAGATATCTGTGCTAATTGAGCCATTGATGCTGCCTTCTAGGCCAATGGTTAATGAACACACCCTTGCGAATTCACTTGGCATTTTATTCTGCTCAAGAAGTATCTATCTGCACCATCCACTGTTGGATAATGGCCTCCTCGTGTACATGAAATGCAGCAGCACATTTTAGCAACTTTGCTTTCTTGTTACAAGCTTAGTTTAGCCGATTGTGCTCTGAATGTGCACCGAATGACATTGCCTGAAATTTTGAGAATGTTGACATGGTGCTGACACATTCCTCCTCCATTGTTAAGCATGTCATTGTTAAATGGCAGGAGTTTGTTGCCCAGGGAATCAATAGGAAGCTCTTCCCCCTGGGCCTTTTTCAAAGTTCTTTCATGGGACGTGGGCATCGCTGGCTAGGACAGCATTTTTATTGCCCTTCCCTAATTGCCCTTGAGAAGGTGGTGGGGAGCCGCCTCCTTAAACCACTGCAGTCTATATGGTGTAGGTACACGCACAGTGCTGTTAGGGAGGGAGGTCCAGGATTTTGACCCAGCCACAGTGAAAGAACAGCGATACATTTCCAAGTCAGGATGGTGTGTGTCTTGGAGGGGAACTTGGAGGTGGTGGTGTTCCTATGCATCTGCTGCCTTTTTCCTTCGAGCTGGTAGAAGACATAGGTTTGGAAGATGCTGTCAAAGGAGCCTTGGTTAGTTTCTGCAATGCATCTTGTGGATGGTACACACTGCTGCTACTGTGCGTCAGTGGAGGGAGTGAATGTTTAAGGTGGTGGATGGGTTGTCAATCAAGGAGCCTGTTTTGCCCTGGATGGTATTGAGCTTCTTGAGTGTCATCCAAACAAATAGAGGGTATCCCATCACACTCCTGACTTGTGTCTTATAGATGGTGGACAGGGTTTGGAGAGTCAGGAGGTGAGTTACTCGCCACAGGATTCCTAGCCTCTGACCTGCTCTTACAGCCACAGTATTTATATGGTTGGTCCAGTTCAGTTTCTGGTCAATTGTAACCCCCAGGATGTTGATAGTGGGGGATTCAACAATGGCAATGCCATTGAATATCAAGGGGTGATGGTTGGATTCTCTCTTTTTAGAGATGGTCATTGCCAGGCACTTGTGTGGCGTGAATGTAATGTGCCACTTATCAGCCCAAGCTTGGATATTGTCCAGGCCTGGCTGCATTTGGACATAGACTGCTTCAGTATCTGAGGAGTAATGAATGGTGCTGAACATTGTGCAATCATCAGGGAACATCCCCACTTCTGACTTTATGTTGGAAGGAAGGTCATTGATGAAGCAGCTGAAAATGGTTGGGCCAAGGACCCTACCCTAAGGAACTCCTGCAGTGATGTCCTGGAATTAAGATGATCGACCTCCAACCACAACCATCTTCCTTTGTGCTAGGTATGACTCCAACCAGTGGAGATTTTTCCCCCTGATTCCCATTGACTCCAGTTTTGCTCGGGCTTCTTGATGCCACAGTTAGGGCGGGATTTTCTGGCCCTTCCCGATGCTGGGATTGTCCAGTCCCACTGATAGTCAATGGCCTTTTGTTTGGGCTGCCGAATCTCCCAAGGTGGGTCCCACCATGATGGGGCTGGAAAATCCAGGCAGGTGCTGCCTTGATGTCAAGGACAGTCACTCTCGTCTCACCTCGGCAGCTCAGCTCTTTTGTCCATGTTTGAACTAGGGCTGTAATGAGTCAGCAGCTGAGTGACCCTGGCAGAACCCAAACCAAGCGTCGGTGAGCAGGTTGTTTCTGAGTAAGTGATGCTTGATAGCACTGTTGACCCCTTCTATCAGTTTACTGATAATTGAGAGTTGACTGATGGGGAGGTAATTGGCCAGGTTGGATTTGTCCTGCTTTTTCTGGACAGGACATACCAGGGCAATTTTCCACATAGCTGGGTAGATGCCAGTGTTGTAGCTGTACTGGAACAGCTTAGCTAAGGGTGTAGCTAGTCCTGGAGAACAAGTCTTCAGTACTATTGCCAGAATATTGTCAGGGCCCATAGCCTTTGCAGTATCCAGTGCCTTCAGCCATTTTTTGATATCACGTGGAGTGAATTGAATTGGCTGAAGACTGACATCTGTGATGCTGGGGACCTCCAGAGGAGGCCGAGATGGATCGTGCATTCGGCATTTCTGGCTGAAGATTGTTTTGAGCGCTTCAGCCTTATCTTTTGCTCTCATGTGTTGGGGATATTTGTGGAGCCTCCTTCTCCAGTGATTTGTTTAATTGTCTACCACCATTCATGACTGGAATGTGACAGGACTGCAGAACTTAGATCTGATCCGTTGGTTGTGGAATTGCTTAGCTCTGTCTCTCACTTGTTGCTTTCTCTGTTTGGCACGCAGGTAGTCCTGTGTTCTAGCTTCACCAGGTTGACATCTCATTTTAAGGTATGCCTGGTACTGCTCCTGGCATGCCCTCTTGCACTCTCCATTGAACCAGGGTTGATCCTCCGGCTTGATAGTAATGGTGGAGTGGGTGATATGCCACTGGGCCATTAGGTTACAGATTGGGGTTGTGTACAATTTTGCTGCTGCTGTTGGCCCACAGTGCCTCATGGATGCCCACTTTTGAGTTGCTAGATCTGTTCGAAATATTTCCCATTTAGTATAGTGGTAGTGCCACACAACATGAAAGAGGGCATCCTCAATGTGAAGATGGGACTTTGCCACCACAACGACTGTGCGGTGGTCATTCCTTCCAATCCTGTCATGGACAGACGCATCTGTGACAGGTAGATTGGTGAGGACAAGATCAAGCAGGTTTTTCCCTCTCGTTGGTTCCCTCACCACTTACTGCAGACTCAGTCTAGCAGTGGGAGTTTTAAGTTCCTTTCACTTGATGGAGCAATGAGTCAGCTATAATTTGATACAAGCCTCCAATCTTACAGTCAGTTAGAGGCCACAATCAATATTTTAGGAAACCATACAGGAAAAAACCCATTTATATTGTGTTCAATTTTATATTTGCTCTCTAGTTAACATCTTAGAATTAAAAGACTGGAAATGCAGTCAAGAATGGCTGTATCGAGTCAGGGTGGCCTGCTTTCTAGACCAGACTATGCATTCTTTACAGTGAGAGATGTTATCTGTAAGTAGCCAAATGAATACAAACTATACCTTGCTAACCCTTTAACATCGGTTTGTCAGACTTGTGACCACACACTTCAGAAAGAACGCTTTTTGTGATAGATAGGTCTATATCAATGTAAAATAGCGGATATAAATCTATAGGGGGTGCAGGAGTGCACAAATTGTCATGATCCCCGTCAATACCAATAACTTTTAAAAAGAGATTTGAACTTCCAATTATCAGCTGAAAATAAAATGCCAAGCTTTCACATTTTAAAACTTTTACTGTAACAAATAACTAAAGAAAACACTCTAGATTAAACACTAAATTCCTTTTGTAGGCAACTTATGCTTTAAACTACAGGAAGTGACATCACCTTGGTAAACTATCACCCATTGCCCTCGCCATGGAATTATAACCCTTTAAACAAACAGTGCACAGTTGCTCCCAGCTTCCAATGGGTTCCCGTATCCCTGTTTGAACCAGAATAACTTTGAGCGACTGTCTCCAGGCTGCTGCTCAGGGTTTGGAAAGCTTTGTAAATGCACCGCCAGTAGTAAAATCTGCTCTAATAATTCTTCTTTCCCCTGGGAAGCAGGTTTGGGAACTGGAAACAATGTTTGCTCCTGTTTCCCATCCCCAAAGCAAAAATTCGGCCCTTTATGTTTACTTGCAGGGTGTAAAAATCATCTTTGGGGCACAGCAGGAGTATGGCTGCCAACCCTCCAGGATTGGCCTGGAGTCTCCAGGAATTGCAGATCGATCGCCAGGACACTGCTGTGTGTGAATCTGGAGAAAAATCATCGGGTGAAAGCAAATTCTCCTCAATTCCTCTCTAGTCCTTCTGCCAGTTATTTTAAGTCAATGTTCCCTTGCTGGAAATGTCTTCTCTGCTCGGGGAAAATAGATCATTTCTATCAACTCTGTCCAACCTCCTCATAATTATACACATCTCAATTAAATTGCCACTCAGTCTCCTCAGTCTAAAGAAAACAACCCCAGCCTCTATCTGATCATTCCTCACAGCTAAAATTCTCCAGTCCTGATGACATCTTTGTCAACATCCTCTGTACCCTCTCTAGTGTGGCCACATCCTTCCTGTAATTTGGTGACCAGAAGTGTATACAGCACTCTGTATGTGGCCTTACTTGTGTTCGATACAGCGCTAGCATAACCTGTCTGCTGTTGTGTGCAGTGCATTGGGTAATAAAAGAAAGAATCCTGTATGCCTTCTTAACTCCCATATCTACCTGACCTGCTACCTTAAAGGATCTGTGGACATATACCCCAAGCTTCCTCTGTTCCTCTACATTTCTCAGTAACCTACCATTTATCATAGAAACATACAAACATAGAAAATAGGAGCAAGATTAGGCCAATCACCCCTTCGAGCCAGCTTCACCATTCAATATGATCATGGCTGATCCTCTATCTCAACGCCATACTCCTGCTCTCTCCCCATACCCCATGATGCCTTTAGAGTCCAGAAATCTATCTATTTCCTTCTTAAATATGTTCAGTGACTTGGCCTCCACAGCTTCCTGTGGTAGAGAATTCCATAGGTTCACCACCCTCTCAGTCCTAAATGGTCTACCCTGTATCCTGAGATTGTGACCCCTTGATCTAGACCCTCCAGCCAGAGGAAATATCATCCCTGCATCCAATCTGTCCACCCCTGTCAGAATTTTATATGTTTCAATGAGATCTCCCCTCATTCTTTTAAACTCCAGTGAATACAGACTTAGTCGGCCCAATCTCTCCTCATACAATAATCCTGCCATCCCAGGAATCAGTCTGGTGAACCTTTGCTGCACTCCCTCTATGGCAAGTATATCCTTTCTTAAGTAAGGAGACTAAAACTGCACGCAATACTCCAGATGTGATCTCACCAAAGCCCTGTACAGCTGCAGTAAGACACCCGTGCTCCTGTACTGAAGTCCTCTCGCAATGAAGGCCAACATACCACTTGCCTCCTTAACTGCCTGCTGCACCTGCATGCTTGCTTTCAGTGATTGGTGTACAAAGACACCCAGGTCCCTTTGTACATCAGCATTTCCCAATTCATCACTGTTTAAATAATACTCTGTTTTTCCTACCAAGGTAGATAACTTCATATTTATCCATGTTATACAGCATCTGACATGTATTTGCCCACTCACTCAACTTGTCTAAATTGCCTTGAAACCTCTTAACACCCTCCTCATGGCTCACATTCCCACCAAGTTTCGTGTCCATCAGCAAATTTGGAAATATTATATTTGGTTCCCTCATCCAAATCATTGATATATATTGTAAGTAGCTGGGGCCCAAGCACTGACCCCTGCGGTAACCCACTTGTCACTACCTGCCACTCTGAAAAAGGCCCATTTATTCTTACTCTCTGTTCCCCCCAATCCCATGTGCTTTAATTTTACATACTAACCTCTTATGTGGGACTTTATCAAAAGCTTTCTGAAAATCCAAATACACCACACCCACTGGTTCTCCCTTATCTATTCTGCTAGTTGCATCCTCAAGGAACTCCAGTAGGTTTGTCAAACATGATTTCCCTTTCGTAAATCCATGTTGACTTTGTCTAATCTCGTTGATATTTCCTAATTGTCCTGTTATCGTATCTTTTATAATAGACTCTAGCATTTTCCCTACTACTGATGTTAGGCTAACCAGTCTGTAATTCTTTGTTTTCTCCCCCCCACCCCTCCTTTTTAAATAGTGGGGTTACATTTGCCACCCTCCAATCTGCCAGGAATGTTCCAGAATCTACAGAATTTTGGAAGATGACAACCAACACATCCACTATTTCCATGGCCACCTCCTTTAGTACCCTGGGGATTTATCAGCTTAAGGTCCCATTAATTTCTCCAGCACTATTGTTTTAGTAACACTAATTTATTTAAATTCCTTCTTCTCACTAGACCCTTAGTTCCCTAGTATTTCTAGGAAGTTATTTGTGTCTTCATACTTATAAAAGCTTTTACAGTCTGCTTTTATGTTCCTTACAAGTTTACTCTCATGCTCTATTTTTCCCCTCTGAATTCTAAATTGCTCCTAATCCTTGGGCTTGCTACTTTTTCTTCTTTTTGGATATAATCCTATCCTAAATTTCTCTTGTTAGCCATGGTTGGGTCGCTTTTCCTGTTGTGTTTTTGCACCAGAAAGGAATGTATAACTCTTGCAATACGTATATTCGTTTCTTAGGTATTATCCATTGTCTATCCACCATCATGCCTTTTAATGAAGTTCCCCGACCTATCTTCGCCGACTCTTGCCTCATACTTTCGTAGTTTCCTTTGTTAAGATTTAGGATCCTAATTTCAGATTGGACTACTTCACTTTCCATCCTAATGAAGAATTCGATCATGTTAAGGTCACTGTTCCCTAAAGGACCCTGCACAACAAGATTATTAATTAAACCTTTCTCATTGCACATTACCAAATCTAGGAAAGCCTGTTCCCTAGTCAGTTCCTCGACATACTGGTCTAAAAAACCATCTTGTACCTTGTCCAGGAATTCATTCCCCACAGTATTATTGCTAATTTGATTTGTCCAGTCTATATTTAGATTAAAGTCACCCATGATTACTGTAACACCCCATTACATGCATCTCTAATTTCCTGTTTAATGCCGTCCCCTACCTTATCACTACCATTTGGAGACCTATAGACAACCCCCACTAACGTTTTCCACCCTTTATTCCTTCTTAGCTCCACCCTGACTGGTTCTACACCTAGGTTTTCTGAGCCAATATCCTCTCTCACTATTGCATTGATTTCATTCTTAACTAACAACACCATGCCACCTCTTTCTCCTTTTTGCCTGTACATCCCAAATATCGAGTAGCCTTGGATATTCAGTTCCCAGACTTGATCACCCTGCAGCTATACCTCTGTAATTGCAATCATATCATACCCATTTACATCTATTTGCCCTGATATTTCTTACACCTTTTGCGAATGCTCTGTGCATTCAGATATAGCACCTTTGGACTTGTCTTATTAACATTTTTACACATTTTTTTTGTACTATGGCCCTATTTGTTGCTAGCCTTTGTTTCCTCTGCCTTCCACTTTTGCTTTCTACTTTTCTGTCTTTCATTCCTATCTTTGTTTCTCTCTCCTGTATCACCCCGCTCAGGTTCCCATCCCTCTGCCGATCTAGTTTAAACCCTCCCCACAATACTAGCAAATATCCCTGTGAGGATCTTGGTCCCAGTCCTGCTGGGGTGCAACCTGTCCAGCTTGTCCAGGTCCCACCTTTTCAGAATCAGGCCCAATGCCTCAGGAACCTAAATCCCTCCCTCCTACACCATCTCTCCATCCACTCATTCATCTGGTCTATTCTCCTATTCCTGATCTCGCTAGCATGTGGCACTGGGACTAATCCTGAGATCACTACCTTTGAGGTCCTGCTTTTTAATTTATTTCCTAGCTCTCTATATTCTGCTTTCAGGACCTCACCCCTCTTTTTTATCTATGTCATTGGTACCAATATGGACCACCATCTCTAGCCGTTCACCCTTCCCCTTCAGAATGTCCTGCAGCCGCTCAGTGACATCCTTGACTCTTTCACTAGGGAGTCAATACACCATCCTGGTGTCACATCTGTTGCCACGGAAATGTATGTCTATTCCCCTTACAATAGAATCCCCTATCACTGTTACTCTCCCACTATTTTCTCCCCCACTTTGTGGAGCTGAGCCACTCATGGTGCTACGGACTTGGCTCTTGCTGCGTTCCCCTGAGAAACCATCTCCCCCAGCAGCATCCAAAATGGAAGGAGTTGGACCCAGTGCATTTACTCTGTCTATTGTGTATTCCCATAGTTTGTTTCTCCTCCCCAAATACATTACTCATTGCTTCCTGCTCCTCAATGCATCCTGCTCTTTGATACCTCATCACTCTCCCATACTCACAACACCACCACCCCTCCACCCCCCGGGTTCGAATCCCACCATGACAGATGATGAAATTTGGATTCAATAAAAAATCTGGAATTAGAAGTCTAAGGATGACCATGAAACCGTTGTTGATTATTGTAAAAACCCATCTGGTTCCCTCATGTCCTTTTGGGAAGGAAATTTGCCATCATTACCTGTTCTGTTCTACACATGACTCCAGACCCACAGCAATGTGATTGACTCTTAAGTGCCCTCTGAAATGGCCTAGCAAGCCACTCAGTTCTCAAGGACAATTAGGGATGGGCAATAAATGCTGGTCCAGCCAGTGATGCCCACATCCCATGAAGGAATAAAATAAAGTACTCAATACACCCTATACCCAATATATCTCCAGTCCCAATACACCCCCAATCCTAATACACCACACTATTCAATATACCTCTGACCTCAGTAAAATCTGCTAGTAGCTGAGACAGTAGCACTGATAAGCGACTGTATAACCAGTTGGCTTGTCACCTATTACTTGTGTTTGTGCCTAACCCTGAGGAAGTTGTATCAATGTCAGACCCAGAGTTACTTGTGGGTTCATTTTTTCACTGGGAGCTGTGCGGGACTTAGCAATAGCCAAATGTTGTCACTGACAGGACTACCAATTGCAAACTCCTTTGCTACTCCATGTATGTCACTGTTAGAGGGTCTCCTCATGACCTTTGATCTCTTTTGGGCTATTGAACACTGGATATCCATGAGGACTCTGAATCCATTGTTCATGCTTAAATGTTCTCTGAGTGTTGAAACTATCAATGCGACTTGGAGATTGGATCTGAGTGGCAGTGGGAGTAACTCTGAAAGAAGAGAAATTATTTTATTGTGTCTTTGTGCATTTCTGCAGATACCAAAGGTGCTGTTTATATGCTCAGCCACAGGCTGCAATATAGGTGGAGTCTATCTGTATCCCCATTCATTGGGCTCATTGAATGATTACGCATGTTCATTATAGGCTTTGTGTCCTAGCATCCTCCAATAGAAAGCAGGCCCATAGATCTGAAACCTCAGGTAACTCAGGATTGGTTCTCAATGTGTTGGACTTCCAGCCTATAGCTGTCAAGTTCTCTGCAAGTGTCAGTCCCTCCGCAATTCCTTGTGCCCCTTTCTTGTGATTCCTTTTGATTGTCTTTCAAAGCGTGAGTTTCTGCTCTAGTATCTGATTTGATTGTGACTCGTGTCATGGTTTTAAGGATTGGGTGGTCTTTGGTTGTGCCTTGTAGATTGATGCATTCTTCACATTCTTGGAAGTGAGAAGATGGGATCTTGTGAGAAGATCGGTACGTTTATCCATTGGGTTTGTCATTTGGTGCTTATACGCTTGTGCATATTCAGTGTCTGTGAACACGTTGATGCATGCTAATTATGAAGCAAATGATTAACAAAATACAAAATGGTGGAGTTAGAAACCGAATGAAAGAATTAAAAGAAACAGTTACATAGCACCTTTCATAATGTCAAGACTATTAATGTAGGTTAAGTATGTTGTTAAAGGTAAAATGGTGAAGGGCGTTGTTTAATTATGGGCTTAGAGCACATATAAAGAGAGCCTGCAGCCCGACTGTCTGTTCCTCTACCGTGGCTATGTTTGTGGCCAGGTGGCCCTGGAGAGGGAGCATGCGGATTCCACTGGTATGCTAGAGACCTTCTGTGATTGGTGGGCACCACAGCGGGGTGTGGGGTGGGGGGGCGTGCTTGGGCTGGGGCTGGGGTGCATCATCACCCCCGGAAATGACACCTTGGTTTAATTTTTGTAAGTTTCTTTTCATGTTTTTGTTTTAGTTACAGTGCCCCACCTGGGGCTGCCAAACCCTCTGATTTATTGACTTTTAGTTTAATTCATTGATTTCATTTTTTTCAACAAGAGTCTATGAAGAGAACCTGTGGCCTGACTGTCTGTCCCCCTTTTGTGGCTATGGGAGGCCCTGGAGAGGGAGCGCATGGTGTTTACTGGTATGCTTCAGGCCTACTGTGACTGGCGGACACCACAGGGGCTGGAGTGCATCATCAGCCCCGGGAACACCATTTTAATTTCATTTTGTAAGTTTCCTTTCGAAAATGTTATTTTTGTTACAGTGGCCCATCGGGAGCTGCCACCCCCTCTAATTAGTTGTTTTATTAAAAAGCGAATATAAAAAGAGCCAGCTGGGGCACTGGGTTAGTGAGCATGTGGCAGACATATGTAATGTTACATGCTGTAAATAAAGCAACTCTCATGAAAAGGATTTGCATCTGGTTTCATGCTTCACCATCTGGCTGGGGGATCATTTGTGAAGGATACCCCAGTGAATTACTTCTGTAACTGCTGAAAAAAAAGACACGTCGAAGCTTTTCATCTTGCACTCATCAGGTCGCTTCACAAGAATACCAATATAAAGGGAAAGCAACAATTTATACTGGATGCGAAGAGAGTGTTGATTGGTAGAGGTGTCGCCATGGCGAACGCACCATTCGCTGACTCATTCCTTAGGGCAATACCTTAACCAACCGGGGTCAAGCTGCCTGGTTTAAATATCAAGCAATGCTAGGCAGTTAACTGACAGTCACCATCACTGGTGCATTCTTCATGCCAATGCCTTTACCAATCAGAGTCCACTTGCCAACCAATCAGCACTCTCTTCACATACAGTATAAACTGTTGTTTTCCCCTAACGTTGATATTCTTGCAGTGTCCTGAAGAGTTCAAGATGAAAAACTTTGACGTGTCTCCTTTTTCAGCAGTACCCAAGTTCTGTACTACTAAATGACTACTTTTGTAAGGTTGGTCCCTGTTAAATGTAGGGTATGTAATGTAGGCCATTAAGGTCTCACAAACGACAATGACCTGTTGTTTAGTGTTGTTGGAGGAGAGATAAATGTTCACCAGGATACCGGGGAGAACGTCCCCCTTTTGTCTTTGAAATAGAGCAATGGGATCTTTTTTTCTTCACTTGAGAGAGCAGAATCATCTGAAAGGCAGTGCAGCACTCTCTCAGTAGTGCACTGAACTGTCAACCTTGATGTTATCCTTCAGGTCTCTGGAGCGACTATGAACCCATAACCTCCTGACTCAGAGTGAGAGTGCATTCTCTGAGCTGGGTCTGACATCAACACTGCTGTGCGGAATTAATAATGCTGACTGGTTTGGCAAGCCTTCATGCTATTTAATTGCCTTGTAATAAGGAGTGATTTATTCTGTGTCTTGAATCTTAACTTGCGCAGGTCAATAACTTTTTTTTGTTAAACTTCTAACAGAGCCTGAAAGGCTTCGAAGAATTCTTTAGCCTCAGCACCGCAATAGAGTTTAATATCAAGCAAAAGACCATGAATTATTTGAATACAGATCCTTTATATGCTGCCTGGCAGACACTGCACCTACTGTTTAACATTCATACTTCACAGCTACTGAAGGTAAAATGTTTGCTTGTAACATTCCTGTGCACTTTGGCTTATGAGTTTTTCATGAGTTCTCTGCCTGAAGGCAGGTGCTTGGTGATCATTCACCAAACTGCACCAAGTGGGAGGCTGGCCCTGAGTCTACCTCAGCTGGAATGAGGATTGACCCCTGCATTGTTGGTATTAATCTGATCCACGTGCTAGCTGTCCAGCCAATAGAGCTAACAGGATCTGCCCGCCACCCACCCACACCCACCCCCCCCACCCCCGCACCACCCCCCCCCCCCCCACCCCCCCCCCACCCCCCCCCCACCCCCGCCACACCGTGACACCATTGCACAATAATAATTTAATCTGAAGTAGAAAATGTCGGCATAAAGGACCAATTTGCCACTAGTGATAGGTCTCTGTTCCACTTGCTCCTAATTCAAAGTCACATACGATTCAAATGATCTGTAAGCCAGTTTACATTGGAGCAAAACTCTAACTTTATTTATGTTGCTTCATCCAAATTGTTTTTAGTGCAAAAATTAACTGAATTATCAGGAATTGACTCTGGTACTGAGAAACGCATCATCCAGTGAGGTGCATGGTGGAAGGAGGTTGGGGGGGGTGGGATTAGAGGGAGTGGGGTGGTGTGGTTAGAAATTGGTTTACGCCAGCCTCCTGGGCACAGTGAACTATCCCTGTGGCTGGGCCCGAGGCACACCTGATATTGGGTTTTGGGCTGACAATGAGTTGGAGGGGCCTGCCATACCCAAGTAGCTCACAGGTGAAAAGCATTTCAATCACCTCGGGTAGGTCCTGGGAAGGCTAGAGGTGTGGGGAAAGTGATTCACAGGGTGGGGAGGGGAGGTGAGGGGAGGTGAGGGGAGGTGAGCCAGATACGAGGAGAAGCAGTCAGGAAAGGGAGGGGTATGTATGGGAGAGGTGGGGCAGCAACCTGGTTGGGGGAGGAGGACAATGGTGAATGGGGCTGAGCTGGAAAATCACCCTGTAGCAACTGTCTCCGCATTCAGATTAGTAATTTTTTTCAAAGCCTATCTTTTCTGTGGCGGCCTTCAGTGGTTTCTTTAAGTTAGGCCACATGTTGACCACATCTTCCAGCCAGCCAGGCCCTAACTGCATTCAGGGCAGTCCAGTTTCGCAAAGGGGTCTTCAAGCAGGCATTCTGTACAAACAATGGGGAGGATAACTCAGTCATTGCAAGGTAAGCAACATTGTGTGACCCAAGATCTAACCTCTCCCTTCTAACTTCAATTTATTGTTGGTCATTTACTATCAATTTCCTTAAGATTGAACAAAATGTTTTCTTTTGGATTCTGTGCACGCAAAAAGGAACAAAGACTGATGTAATGAACACATTTTCAACTGACTGTCTTAGAGTCAAAGTTATTCACATCCGGGCAGGTTTATATATAAGATTAGCTTAACTTTCCTTGCAGTTAACATTTTGGGATTCTTTGTGATTAGCGCTGATCTCACCTGGAATACTTTAGCAGCATCCTTGGGAAGATTTAGTAATGATCTACTACCACTAAAAAAACTTGAAAGTATCTGATGAGAAAAGGCTCTCCAGAGCCTCTTATTCCAGTGTATTGTGAGTAATCTGCAAAATCAATGGAAAGGAAAAGGGGGTGTAGTATAAAAGTAGGGAAGTTTTGCTATGGTTGTACAGGGCCTTAGTGAGATCACATCTAGAGTACGGTGTATAGTTTTGGTCTCCTTATTTAAGGAGGAATATAGTTCAGAGAAGGTTCACTTGGCTGATTCTTTGGATGAAGTGCTAGCTTGTAAGGAAAGTTTGAGCAGGTTGGGCCCATAGTAGGATTTTAGAGGAATGAGAGGTGGCCTTGAGCTGACTGCATGTGTGTGTGCACATGTGCACATGTGTGTGCATGTGTGTGCATTTGAGTGTGTGCGTGGATGTGAGTAACTGATGCTCTAGGGGGAGGATTTTCCCCTTGTGGGGCGGGCGCGACAGGTGGGTCTGGGAGTGGCTGCGTATCTGTCCGCCGCCCACGACCAGGCCCCATCCGCCATTTCACGGCCAGCTAACGTGAATCGTGCGCTGAAATGTCAGCGCTACCTGAGTGGGGGTGGGGGTGGGGGGGGGGGGGGGGGGGGTGGGGTGGGGGGTTTGGTGGTGGGTGGGTAGGAGGGCATGGAGCTGCTTCAGGGAGCTAAAGATTTTCCAAATTAAAAATGAAGTTTTAAGAAAAAAGGAAAGCATAGCCCCTTATGCGACATGTTGAAAATGAGTTCTGAAAACTTCTATTTTATTTTTAATTAACCTCGGAAACCTCATCTCGCCCGTGGATGAGACTTCATCAAAAATCGAAAGACCGCTTGGCCTATTCACCTGGCCGCCGACTGTAAGATTGGACGGGTAAGGAAAAATTCAATTTAATTAATTTATTAATAGGCTTAACAGCCGTCTTAATTGTCAGTGGGCGCGCTGCTGACTCCCACACGCAACTACCGACCGAAATATAGTACACTATTTCACGCTCATGCGTGTCAGGCGCAGGCCCGCATGCCAAGGTGACAGTTTGCTTAAGGTACTCAGAAGGATACTGTAAGATACACCTTGTACTCTACATGGGGCTATCTGACCTGGGGCATAATGGGGGAAGCAGTGGCATATTTTTAAAATTAATTCACGGGATGTAGGCTAGGCCAACATTTATTGCTCACTTTACAACGATCAGCAATGGTTGCATGGTCATTGTTAGACATTTAATTCCCAATTTTTTTTTATTGAATTCAAATTTCACCATCTTCCGTGGTGGGGTTTGAATCTGGGTCCCTAGAGCATTACCCTGGGTTTCTGGATTACCAACCCAGTGACAATATCACTACGCCATCAGCTCTGCCATCACTGGGACTACTGGGATTGAATCCCACCATGGCTGATGGTGAAATTTGGATTCAACAAATATCTGGAATTATAAATCTGATGGTGACCATGAAACCATTGTCGATTGTTGTAAAAACCCATCTGGTTCACTAATGTCCTTTAGGGAAGGAAATCTGCCTTCTTTACCTGGTCTGGCCTACATGTGACTCCAGACCCACAGAATGTGGTTGACTCTTAACTGCCCTGTGAACAAGGGCAATTAGGGATGGGCAATAAATCCCATGAATGAATTTAAAAAAAATAATGCCCTGAAGAAGAGTCATACAGACTCTAACTCTAAATCTCTCTCCTCAGATGAAGCCAGACTTGCTGAGTTTTTCCAGCATATCCTGTTTTTATGTCAGATAGCACGTTATAAGGAGTTAGCCAGCATGTCAGATTTAAATGACGTTCTTGCACTGAAACCTGCGACTTTGAGTAATGTTCTTTCAACCTGAGATTGTGACATTGGTGACAAGGATAAATACAGAGACATTTAGGATTACATCATGGCATTTACTGGAACTGATGTGCCTACAGTCCGGGGAATTCAGCTGTTTGATCTGACTGGTGATGCTAGTCCTGTCAGTATGAACTGGAAAGTGTGGCTGCAGGAGTTTGAAGTGTACATTGACAGTTGCGGTCTGTTTGTGGATGGGGGCGACAGTGACACAGCGATGAGTTTATTGTTGTTCAATGTGGGTGCTTCGGTGAGGGAGACTTTCAAGATGTTAATCTGACACAGGAGAAATGCGGGGTTATGAACGTGGAGTGAAAGCTTTGAAGGACCATTATGTGGTGACATCAAGCGCGCCACATTCCAAAGGCATGTTTTCCATCAGATGAGACAGAAAGAGGGGGAAGCAGTCGCCTGGTTTGTGACCCAGTTGAGGAAGGCGTCAGATGCCTGCAATCATGTTGGGGTGGATCTGAATAACCAGGTAATGGATCGGGGGGTCTAGCATTGCAAGCCGGGTAAGTTGAGACGTAAGCTGCTGGAAAGAGGGACTGTCTTAACGTTGGGTGCCACTTTGAAAATAGTGGCTGCGTTGGAAGCAGACGATGGACAAGTTCACAGCATGAAACATGGCACCACCTCAGCCATCGGCTCGACAAAGGCTGAGGCACAACGGAACCCAGGTACTTGTAAACGGCAAAAGTCTGAGAGAGAGTGTTTCAGATGTGGCAACTTGGGGAGCAGAATGGAAAAGATGCCGGCTGCCCTGCCAGGGGAAAGATACGCAGAAAACGTGGGGCCAAGAAGTGCAGAAGCAAAGCTGAACAGAGAGAGAAAGCTGGAAAACCACGTAAAGAAAAGAGAGACAAAAGTAGCACAACTGTGAGGCTGGTTAAAGAAGATGCAGAGAGTAAGGACACGAATGACTATCATGAATTCATGTTTTCTGTCAACGGGAGCGACCATGAGAAAGTTCCAGTATTGTTGGTGGTGTTGAAGTGACCATTATCGTAGATTCAGGCTGTGGCAGTAATGTCATTGACCGAGCACTGTGGGAGGAACTGAAGACAAAGAGAGTCAAGCGGACATCTTGAAAATGTGTCAAAAAACTCCATCTTTACACCCGAAAACCCGACTTCAAACTGTTCAGTGCTTCATTGTGGCTGTGAGTGCTGGGGTTTGGAATGTAGAGGCAGAATTTGAAGTGTTTGAGGAGGAGGGTGAGCCTCTCCAGAACAGAGACACCGCCCAAGCCTTGGGGATGCTGCACATCGGATTGAAGGTGAGTTCTGTGAAATCCTACGTGCAGCTTAGAGAGGAGCTTGAAGCAGTGTTCCAAGGAATTGGGAAGTTACACAGCCGCCAAGTGAGATTAACAATTGACGAGAACGTGAAGCCTATGGCTCAGCCTGTACACAGAACACTTCTTGGTCTGAGAGGGAAAGTTGAGGCAAAGGTCAGGGAACTGACCGACCAAAACTTCATGGAGCCCGGCTGAAGGACCAACACTGTGGATGAGCCATGCGGTGGTTGTGCCTAGACATCAGACTCCGTGTTAATATGCGACAGGTGAATGAAGCGGCAGTGAGAGAATGTCTCCCTATTCCCACTGGGAGCGAAAGGTGGAATTGTCCCAGATTTGCACTAAATGTGGTAACAGACGGGTAAAACAATGTTTTTCCATCAACAAAAATCATCTCAGCTCCTAGGATGGTGCAAATGTATGCTGAAGGCCTGAGAATCATTGTCTATGCGAGGAGACCTGTGATAGACGTGGAGACGAGATATTCTCAGACAGGGAAAGAGGTCCTAGGTTTGGTGTGGGCAGGGGAAAGATTCCATGCATACTTGTTCGGCACTGAGTTTGAATTGGTGACGGATCACAAGCCATTAGAGATGATTTATTCTCCAATATACAAACCGCATGCTAGAATCGAAAGATGGGTTTTGAGACCACAAATACAAGGTGGTACACATTGCTGGAAGGATGAACATTGCTGACCCACTGTCACTGACCTACTGAGGGAGGATCAAGCACACAGGTCCTCACTAGATAAGCAAGCTGAATTCTTCATGCAGTTTGTGGCAGCTCATGCCACACCCACAGCATTGACTGTGCACAACTGGAAAGTGTGTTCTCTGAGTGCCACAAACGCTTAGGCCTAGACTGGTGACGCCAGCTCACGAGGGTCACTTGGGAGTGGTTGGTACTAAGCAAAACTTACAAACTAAGGTATGGTGGCCAGGGATGGAGAAAAAATTGTGGAGCAGTGTGTCAAAACATGCCATGGATGTCAACTTATCAGAGACCCAATCCACCAGAACTAGTACACAGCACACTGTTACCGACTGGACCATGGAAGGATGTAGTTGACTTTTGAGGCCCACTTCCATCAGGAGAGTCCATACTCGTGCTTGACTACTATGCCATTACTATGAGTGTGTTGTGATACGGTCTATAATAGCAGAGAAAATGGTGCCTGCAATGACTGAAGTATTTGCAAAGCAAGGTCTACCAGTCACTCTATATTCAGATAATGGGCCATAATTCATTTCACAGACGTATGCAGATTACGTGCAAGTCACAGGAATTCACCATTGCAGAGTGACCCCTAAATGGCCATAGGCAAATGGGAAAGTGGAACAATGAAACCAATCCTTGGAAAGACGAATGCTCAGGCTGAGGGCGAGATTGGAAAGGGGCGTTACTGTCGTATGTGGCCATGTATGGAGCGACTCCACACCCTTGGATGGGAAACAGCCCAGCTGTGCTGCCCTTCGGACCACACAATACGCACCATGGTGGCAGAGCTGAGGGACACCAGCGTTGATCAAGAGGTCTGAGAAAAAGGGTGCTGCAAAGTTTAATGCAGACTACAGACAGGGAGCTAAACAGGTAATGGATCATTGCTGAGACGGGAGAGTCCGAGTAAGATGGAGGCACCATTTTACCCCGAGCCGTACGCTGTCATTGCCAAGAAGGGAAACAGCGTGACTGTGCCATTGCCAGTATGACAGAAATTCTTCACGTGTCGAGGAGTGTCATGGTGACGAAGACACAGCGGTGGATGAAGCAGGATGTAGGAGCTGAGGCGAAGCTGACATCCAGCAATCCAGAAGTCCAAGCCAGTGATGCTGAGGGCAGGCAGACAGCTTGCTATCCAGAGGGAAAGACATTGGTTCTGGAGGGGACAACAACACTTCCCAGTCCTAACACGGTGACCAGGGTTCCTGAGGCAGCAGGCAGACCACGGCGCCGGCGGAGACACCAAAGCGATATGAAGATTTTGTGTGATTTAGTGTCAGAACGTGTTGGGGGAAATCAGGTCAGGGCAATGATTTATGATTTAAACCAATGTGATTTTATGTTGGAAAACCGCAAATCTTGACAAATCATGTGCCTGGATGTGAAGCTTTACGCATTATGTTCAAAACGAAAAGCTGATTGCTGGGCTCTTGTGATTTTAAGTTCCTGTTTACGATGTTTGCAAGTACACAAGAAAACAATTGGAGTGGATAATTGAGGAGCATCGAATTACGTATTGATGATTATCACAATGGATGCCACAGTTATATAGTGAAAGCGAAATAACAGCTCCAGAAAGTGAAACATTGAACAAAAGACTGAAACTATGTTGGACTCTGATGCACTGAACTTACCTGACATTTGTAATTGAAGAAATTAATTTATTTAGTGAGTTATGGAAATAATGATTTATTAAGTTTGTTTGCAAAATTTATTCCAGTATGTTCAGTAAGGGATGGAGTCTAAGCGATATACATCAAGCAGAAAAATCGTGGGCATGTTTTTGGTTTAATAAGGTAGGGATGTCATGATAGCTGATCGTGTACGTATGGATGTGAGTATTAGATACTATATGGTACTTGGATAAGACACTAAGTTCTGCTATGTACTATATATGGGGTCATAGCACATGTTAGAGAGTTAGCCAGCATGGCAGATTAAAGGATGTCATTCTTGCAGTTGAATCAAGACTTTGAGTATTGTTCTTTCAGCCTGAGATGTGACAAATGAGAGGCGATCCTATTAAAGACTCTGAGGGGACTTGGCAGGGTAGATGCTGGGAGGATGTTTCCCCTTGTGGGGAATCTAATACCAGGGGGTGCAGCATAAAAATAACAGGCCTCCCGACAGAGATGTAGAAGAATTTTTCCTCTCCGAGGAATTCTTTACCCCAGAGCGCAATGGATGCTGAGTCATTGGATATACTCAAGGTTGAGTTTGACATTTTTTTTTATGTACCAGGGGAGTCAAGGTTTCTGTAGGCAGGCAGGAAAGTGGGGTTAAGGTCACAACCAGATCAGCCATGACCTTACTGAATGGTGGAGCAGGCTCGAGGGGCCGAATGGCCTACTCCTGCCCCTATTTCTTATGATTTAATGAAAATCAGGTCGGTTTGATGGCAAGTGGGTGATGGGCTCAATCAGATCAGGAGCCAAGAGCCTGAAGGTGAGAATGATGATTAACATTAGCATAACTGCAAGACTAAAAACCATGGCAACAGGAAATTTGGACTGGACGTGTGTGCATGCTAGACTTTTAATGATATATAGATTGTTAACGATTGTGTCAGCTGTGGCTCTGGTGGGAGCTCTCTTGCTCTGAGTCAGAAGGTTGTGGGTTTAAATCTCACTCTAGAGACTTGAATACATAATTCATGCTGACATTAGTCCAGTACTAAGGGAGTGCCACACTGTTGGGAGTACTTTCTTTTGGACAAGATACTAACCCAAGGCCTGTCTCCCTTCTCAGGTAAATGTAAAAGATTTCATGGCATTATGTTGAAGAAGAACAGGGCAGCTCTCCCCGATGTCCTGACCAATATTTATCCCTCGACCAACACCACCAGCTGAAAACAGATGAGCTGCTCATTATCGGGTTGCTTTTTGTGGGAGCTTGCTGTGCATAAATTGGCAACTGTGACTGCATAGCCAAAATACCGCATTGGCTGCAAAGCACTGTGGGATCGACATCCAGAGGTAATGAAAGGACACAGATGGTGGCATAGTGGTAATGTCACTGGGCTGGCAATCCCTAAGCTCAGGCTAGTCCTCCGGCATTCAATTCAGTTAATGAAATCTGGGATATAAAGCTAGTCTCAGTAACGTTTTTTCTCTTCTTTCATGGGAAGTGGGCGTCGCTGGCAAGGCCAGCATTTGTTACCCATCCCTAATTGCCCTTAAACTGAGTGGCTTTTAGGCCATTTCAGAGGGCAGTTAAGAGTCAACCACATTGCTGTGGGTCTGGAGTCATCAGGTAAGGATGGGATTTTTATGACAGCCAGTGATAGTTTCACGGTCACCATTATTGAGATTAGGTTAATATTCCAGATTTTGAATTAATTGGGTTTAAACCCCACGTTCCCTGAGCATTAGCCTGGGTCTCTGGTTCACTGGTCCAGTGACTTTACCAGAACACCGCCATCTCCCCATGACCATGACCATGGCAACCATCAATTATTATGAAAACCCATCTGGTTCACTAATGCCCTTTAGGGAGGAAAATCCGCTGTCCTTACCCGGTCTGGCCTACGTGTGACTCCAGACCCACAGCAATGTGTTTGACTCTTAACTGAACTCAAGGGCAATTAGGAATGAGCGACAAATTCCAGCAACACCCACATCCCACAAAAGGATAGAAAATACGTACGTGGATTTTCCGGCATTGTTGCGTTTAAAAAAAAAGGCTTGGCTAATAAAGGTAGTAGTTTGTGATAGATAAGATCTGCTTCCTGGTCTTATTTCTAAACTCAAACACACGCTTGTTGTTAAGCCGGTCTGGCCAGTTCAAGCAGCGTGAAGGGTGTCAAGGAATGGGGAAGGCAGGTTTATAGGCTCAGTCACATATGTAGAGCTTGATTTTAACTCTGGGCAGGAGGGGGTTGGAGACAAGTTCGTAGGCCAAGGCCTGAGGGGATTTTAACTCCTATAGGCATCGTTTCTAAAGCCGGAGTGGGAACCGGAATATGGGCATCACAGGGCTTCAGCCAGCACCCTGGAGAACGCAGTGTTCAGGTAAATAACGGGGGAGGGGATGGGGGTCACTGACTGGGGGTGGGGGGGTAGGAGATGCTGAAGCCCAGGACAAGGGAGGGCCAAATTTTCCTTGTTCTCAGGGGGAGCACTTCAGCAGCCTCCTGATGCAGAATAGGAAAGGAAATACCGTTTTGCATGTGTCTTCCATGACCTCGGGATGTCCCAAAGCGCTTTACAGCCATGAAGTATCTTTATGAAGCGTAGTCACTGTTGCAAGTTAGGAAATTATAGCAACCAGTTTGCGCACAGCAAGCTCTCACAAACGGCAATGTGATAATGACCAGATAATCTCTTTTTGTGATGTTGATTGAGGAGTGAATATTGTTCAGGACATTGGGGTGAACTCGGCTGTCATTGGGATTTTTAATGTCCCCCTGACGGGGTGGGGGTGGGGGTGGGGGTGGTGGGTCTCTGTTTAACCCCCCCGGCCGAAAGATGGCGCTTTGGACAGTACTGCACTCCTACTGCATTGGGGTGTCAGCCTTTGAGCTCAGGTCACTGGAGTGGGACTTGAACCCATGATTTTTGACTGAGAGGCAAAAGCGCTGTCTACTCAAGCCATGGCTGACAGAACAGAATAGAAATAAATGAATATGAACTACCTTACTGGCTCTGTTTCACTTCTTTCATGAGAACTGGGCGTCACTGGCAAGGCCAGCATTTGTTGCCCCTCCCTAATTGCCCTTGAACTGGTATTTCAGAGGGCAGATAAGAGTCAACCACATTGCTGTCGGTCTGGAGTCACATGGAGGCCAGACCAGATAAGGTTGGCAGATTTCCTTCACTAGAGGACACAAGTGAACCAGATGGGTTTTTATGATAATTAAACAATAGTTGTCATGGTTACAATTACTGAGACTGGCTTTATAGTCCAGATTTATTCAACTTATGTAAACTCAATGGTGAGATTTGAACCCACATCTTCAGACATGAGGCTATTGGCCTCTGGATTAATAATTCAGTGGCCTTACCACAACACCACCCTCATCCAGGCCTCAAGCCAGCTCCTAGGCAGGTTTGGCCTGATGAGGAAAGTACCCACTTCAGCCCGGGTTAAAATCACAAATGGGGGCCAGATGGGGTACCCACAGCTTGGTCTGCAAATTCAGAGGTCCCCTCCGGCTCAGAGAGCATATCCTCACTGCCTGCCGTTTAAAAACAGCACTTGGTAATTTTGTAGCTGGAAAGGATTCCCCTGTACCCATTGGAATAGCCACCCCCAAGGTCATCCTCCACCCCCAGGCCTCTCAAATCTGGCCCCCCCAACATGCTCATTCCCCACGCCAGGTTCTGCCAGCCTGGCTCAAATGATACGAAAACAAAAATTGCTGGAAAAACTCAGCAGGTCTGACAGCATCTCTGGGGAGAAAGACAGAGAGTTAACATTTCGAGTCCAGATGACTCTTCTTCCGAACTAAAGAGTAGAAATGTGGTGAAATATATACTGTTTAAGAGGGGGGTGACAGGTGAAGCTGGATAGAATGCCAGCGATAGGTGGAAGCAAAGGAGAAATTGCATAACGAATAATAGGGGACCCAGCACAGATCCCTGTGGCACGCCACTGGACACATAGCTGGGTAGATGCCAGTGTTGTAGTTGTCCTGGAACAGCTTGACTAAAGGCACAGCTAGCTCTGGAGCACAAGTCTTCAGTATTATTGCTGGACTGTTGTCAGGGCCCTTAGCCTTTGCAGAATCCAGTGCCTTCAGCTGTTTCTTGATATCATACAGAGTGAACAAAATTGGCTGAAGATCGGCATCTGGGGATCAGGATCTGCGGTGGATCTCCAGAGGAGGCCGAGATGGATTATCCGCTCGACACTTCTGACTGAATGTTGTTCAAATGCTTCAGCCTTGTCTTTTTCACTGATGTGCTGGGCTCCCCCATCATTGAGGATGGGGATATTTGTGGAGCCTCCAACTCCAGTTAATTGTCCACCATCAGTCATGACTGGAAGTGGCAGGTTTGCAGAGCTTAGATCTGATCCATTAGTTGTGGGAACACTTAGCTCTGTGTATTATATACAGCTTTCACTGTTTGACATGCAAGTAATCCTGTGTTATAGCTTCAGCAGGTTGACACCTCATTTTTAGGTATGCCTGGTGCTGCTCCTGGCATGCCCTCCTGCACTCTTCATTGAACCAGGGTTGATCCCCTGGCTTGATGGTAATGGTAGACTGGGGGACATGCTGGGCCATGAGGTTACAGATTATTGTTGAGTATAATTCTGCTGCTGCTGATGGCCCACAGCACCTCATGGATGCCCAGTCTTGAGTTGCTTGACCTGTTTGAAATCTATTCCACTTGGCACAACATGTTGGAGGGTATCCTCAACGTGAGTACAGGACTTGTCTCCAAAAGGACTGTTGAGGTGGTCACTCTTTCCAATACTGTCATGGACAGATGCATCTGCAAGAGGTAGATTGATGAAGAGATCAAGAGGTGTTTTCTTCTTGTTGGTTCCATTACCACCCACCGCAGACCCAGTCTAACAGCTATGTCTTTAGGACTCGGCCATCTCGGTCTGTAGTGATGCTACTGAGCCATTCTTGGTGATGGACATTGAAGTCCCCCATCCAGAGTACCCTTACCACACTCAGTGCTTTGTACAAGTGATGTTGAACATGGAAGAGCACTGATTCATCAGCGGTGGGGGGCTGGGTGATGTGGTAATCAGTAGGAGGTTTCTGTGCCCATGTTTGACCTGATGCCATGAGACTTCATGGGGTCCAGGCTTGATGTTGAGGACTCCCAGGGCAACTCCCTCCCGACTGTATACCACTGTGCTGCCACCTCTGCTGGGTCTGTCCTGCTGGTGGGACAGGACATACCCAGGGATGGTGAAGGTGGTGTCTGGGACATTATCTGTAAAGTATGATTCCATGAGTCAGGCTGTTTTTGACTAATTTGTGGGACAGCTCTCCCAATTTTGGCACAAGCCCCCAGATGTTAGTAAGGAGGAGTTTGCAGGGTCAACAGGGCTGTGTGTGCCGTTGTCATTTCTGGTGCCTAGGCCAATGCTAGTTTATCTGTCTTTTTAGTGGTTTGATTCATCTGAGTGACTTGTTTGGCATTTCAGAGGGCATGCCCATTTCCAAGACATTGCTGTGGGTCTGGAGTCACATGTAGGCCAGACCAGGTAAGGACAGCAGATTCCCTTCCCTAAAGGGCATTAGTGAACCAGATGGGTTTATACAGCAATTGACAATGGTCTTATAGCTGCAAGCACTGAAACTAGCTTTTTAAATTCCAGATTTATTAACTGAATTTAAATTCCACCAGGTCCCATGGTGGGATTCGAACCCATGTACCCAGAGCAGTGGCTGGGGCCCCTGGATTACTAGTCCAATAAAATCACCACCATAATATAAAAACAAAAAACTGCGGATGCTGGAAATCCAAAACAGAAACAGAATTACCTGGAAAAACTCAGCAGGTCTGGCAGCATCGGCGGAGAAGAAAAGAGTTGACGTTTCGAGTCCTCATGACCCTTCGACAATATCAGCACCATGCCGACACCTCCCACTAACGCTGCTCCCAGCGTTAAATTGCGGTGGGGCAGCCAGCAGTATCGTGGCCAGACTCCTCCCTGACTTCTTAGCTGGGGGGGTGGCGGGTGGTGGGGCATGAGCGGGGGGAACACAACGCCCTGTAAAATCCAGCCCAACATTTGTAGGGTGTTAGGAACTTGGTACGTGAATGTATATCCAGCATATGTCTGTTTACATAATGCTACACTGCAGGCACATGCTGCAGAACGACATATCAGTCCACCAGCCACTTGGAGAGCTGCACTTTCACTGTTTGGCACGCAAATAATCCTGTGTTATAGCTTCACCAAGTTGACACCTCATTTTTAGGTGTGCCTGGTGCTGCTCCTGGCATGCCCTCCTGCACTCTTCATTGAACCAGGGTTGATCCCCTGGCTTGATGGTAATGGTAGACTGGGGGACATGCTGGGCCATGAGGTTACAGATTGTGGTTGAGTAGAATTCTGCTGCTGCTGATGGCCCACAGCACCTCATGGATGCCCAGTCTTGAGTTGCTAGACCTGTTTGAAATCTATTCCACTTAGCACGGTGGTAGTGCGACACAACACGATGGAGGGTATCCTCAACGTGAATATAGGACTTTGTCTCCAAAAGGAGTCGATGAAGCTCCAGCACTCTGAGTCTAAAAGTGTGATCATTTCAAACTGCTGGGAACAAGAGGACACAACATTGGCATCTGTGGAGAGAGAAACCGAGTTAATGTTTCCGGTTGATGACCCTTCACCAGGGCATACTATACGAACAAGGAAGGGATCTTTGCTCTTGCAAAATGAAAACCATTGCATAAGCTCCAGCACCTGTTGCAGTTCGCTGGATTGACTCTTTCTGCTCACTGATCTTGCTGGCCTACATTGGGTCCCGGTCTACTAATGCTTTGAGTTTTAAATTTGCCTCCTTGTTTTCAGATCCTTCCATGGCCTCACCCCCTCTCTACCTGTGCCATCTCCTGCAGCTCTACAATCCCCTAAGATCTCTGCGTTCCTCCAGTTCTGGCCTCTTGTCCAAGCCTGCACTCAAGGTTGTCACCTGTCACTAAATGTATTCCTGGAGGTTTGACTTGCACACGACTTGCCCCCACATTGGTCGGCCAATGAATCCATCCTTGTGACTGCCTTCCGACCCCAACTGAAAAGCAAAATGACTCATTTGCCAATTGGATGATGCTTGACTGTCAGCCAAACAGTCTTTGTTTCCCCCATTTGCAATATTTTTATATCTGGTGAAGAGAAATGTTCAAAGAAAATGACCAAAAAAAAAAACACAAGCTTTTTCAATGTCCCTATGAGTTTTCTCCAGCGTTGCACACAGCAGTGTCCCGGGATTGATCTTCAATTCCTGGAGACTCCAGGCCAATCCTGGAGGGTTGGCAATCATACCTGCACTCCCTTCACCCTGACGTTGGTAACCATGCCGGCAAGCTGTCACGGTGTGATCTGCTGCTGTTTACAGAGGGAGCAGAAGCTAAGAAGAAGAGAATTTTCTCTGGGATCTTGCTTTGCCTCACCTCTGCCCTCAGAGTTCCCTCCCCGCTGCCCCCACAGTCTGGCTGGGGGTTGCATGCGGGCAGTACCAACACACCAGGGTTGCGAATATGTGTCTCCAGTTTGGGTCCAAGTGAGGACTAGGTTCCACTCCATCAGCTGGGCTGTTGTGTTGACTCATGAGGTGGGAGGGCAACTGGAGCAGCCACACCTCAACCTTGTAACCATGATGTTGTCTTCAGTTGATGCAATGTCATATTTTTGCGGAATTAGATTATAGGGCTCAGCCATAACAGGAAGAGGGTTTGGCACATAACCTTTTCACGAAACAATGTCTCCTTTCAATTGTTGCCATGGTAGGTGGAGCCTTTGTGTCATTCAACACCGATGAGTGTCAGGACTCGGCACACTTACACTGCCTACACCCATCGGGCATCTGGTATGCAGGGAGGATATGAGATTGCTGAACAGTTTATTAAAGACATTAAATTGAACACAGTCTCTGTGGAGAGATTATGTATTCCTATGCATGGCATAGGAACATAAAACTCGTCAGTGGTCCGTTAGTTTGAATCACCAGAAAATCGCCAGTGTTGAGAGTTGGGCTTTGCTGAAAAACCCACAGCAATTTTCTGAATTGTCCTGCCATTTTGGGAGGGATCTATACAACAATGTGATTATGAGGCATTGTGACACACAGTGACTATTCGCAGTAAATGTCAGAACAGTTTACAGCAGTGGACACCCAATTGGGTTAAGTTTTATTCCTGTCAGAGGTGGCAAGCAGGCTCTTGAGAGTGAGAACCACCTCCAGGTTTTCTGATCAAGGGCACTCTGCAGACTGAATGAAAACAAACCTCATTGAAAATTAGTTTATGGCTCAGGCAATGACACAAATCGCACTGCAATGCAACACACAGGCGCTTCCATTGATACATGCCTCCTCCGGTTAGCTCTGTGCCTAAACAAAAATGTTTGCCATGAAGATAATGACCCTTATGAGGTCATTAAGACATCACCCATCCAATTCAGATGAAGGCCAATCAAAGCATCTGATTTTGCAATGTCAGCACACGTACCTGTTCCTCCACATAGTTTCACAAAGAACCCTCCAGGCTACAACTTCTGACTAAACAGAAGATGACTTGCCACTGAAGTTTCCTCCTCAAAAGATTTATTTTAAATTCTCCTTTTATGGGATGTGGGTGTCACTGGCAAGGCTATTATTTGTTGCCCATCTCTAATTGCCCTTAAACTGAATGACTTTTAGGCCATTTCAGAGTCAACCACATTCCTGCCACTTATTTTGTTTAGCTGAAACAGGCTCAATGTGTGTATATGTTCTTTCTGTCTGCAAAGAAATTGGGTGCATCAAAGGCATCCTGCAGGATTACGGCTACCCTGATCAGAACCCTTCATCAGATCCCTGAAAAGTGCCCAGTCCACCTCAGATTACCCTGATTACTCTGCGTCTCAAAAATTTGAGTAACAGGTGAAGCTAGCTGTTTCACGCTGCTACTATGCAGTAGCAGCCCAGGTGGTATTTGTCACTAACAGGCTGCTACTGTCAAGCCGAAAAGACGTTCCGCCTATCACACAAATGAGTAATGTGGTATATGAATTTCAGTGCCAGTGTGACGCTAGGTATGTGGGTCATACGTCCCAAAGACTGGCGGATCGTATCAAACAGTATGTCCCAGCTGCTGTTCTCTATGGGCAAGGTACAGACCGTACCCAACCAGCCTGTGCAAAGCTCAAAACACAGGTGTCCAACAATAGATGTGATTCCGCGATTGGACAACATTTACTAAATAATCCTCAGTGTGCTAAGAATTACACAGACAATCAGTTTAAGATTGTCAGTGTGGCTCGCATTGTGACACATTTGCATGTTCCCAAAGTTACCTATATTAATACACAGGGCCCTGTTTTTGCAGACAGAAAGAACATGTACAGACATTGTACCTGTTTCAGCTAAACAAAATAAGTGACAGCTATTCGCTGACTCATTCCTCAGGGCAACGCCATGACCAATCAGAGTCAAGCTGCCTAGTTTAAATTTCAGACAATGCTTGACAGTTAACTATTAGTGCATTCTCCATGGCAATGCATCTACCAATCAGAGTCCATTTGCCAACCAATCAGCACTCTCTTCACATAGAGTATAAATTGTTGTTTTCCCCTTGTATTGGTATTCTTGTGAGTACAAGATTAAAAGCTTTGACATGTCTCTTTTTCAGCAATGTGACTCTTCTTTGTTCTGAAGATGAGTCATATTGGACTCAAAACGTTCACTCTGTTTCTCTCTCCACAGATGTTGCCAGATTTGTTATGTTCTTCTAGCACTTTTTTTATATTACATTTATTTACTTCACAGGAGAGGTAAAGAATGGAACTTGGTGTTCTTCAAATAGACAGTGAAGGGATGAGGAGGAAGAGGACAAATCATGACAGAACAATTGATTAACACATTGACATTGGCTCGAGCAGCTTTAATTGGCCCTTAGAAGAGCTTTCTGTAGAGTGAATTTCGCAAAGCAGAGCACCCTTGATCAGAAACCCTGGAGGTGGTTCTTACTCTCAAGAGCCTTTGACAGGGATAAAAATGGACCCAGTTGGGTGTCCACTGCTGTAAACTGTTCTGACATTTACTGCCTCAGTAACACATTCAAAAAGTCACCGTGTGTCACAATGCCTCATAATCACATTGTTGACTTCTGGGCCGGGATTTTACCAGCCCTCTGGAGATGCGCTGGGAGGTGGGAGAGCTGGTAAAATGGCAGTGGAAACATCAAGAGGGTAATCACAGAAGCATAGAATTGTTACAGCGCAGAAGGAGGCAGTTCGGCCCATCATGTCTGCACTGGCTCTCCAAATGAGAAACTCATCTAGTGCCGTTTTCAGGCTTTCTGCACATTCTTCCCTTTCAGATAACAGCCTAAGTCCCTTTTGAATTCCTCGATTGAACCTGCCTCTGCTGCACTCTCAAGCACAGCATTATAGACCCCAACCACTCGCTGCGTGAAAAATATTTCCCTCGTGCCACTTCCGCTCCTTTTACCAATCCCTTTAAATCTGTGAACGAGACATCTTCCTGTGGGCACGGGATATTTCCAAAGGCAGGAATGGTGGCAGCACTGCTACCCGCTGACTGCAGGCAGGTCAACCGGTTAAGCCAGTTTAATGGTCACGAACGGGTATTTTACACACCCGCTGGTTACTGGTGTTGACTTGGAAGACCACCACATTGAGGTGGCACCCCAGTGGCTCCTTGGTAGGGGGGGTGGGGGGGGGTTGGTGGCCCTTCCTTTCTGGTGGCTCCATATCTCACAGACTGACAGCCTCCCCCGCAGTGGCAGTGGCCTCCCCCATAGTGGCTCCGACACTGCCGCTGGCGCGTTCACCCCTCTGACAGGCAGGGTCTGCCTCCCTGGACCCGGCACATTAAATGTTTCTTTGTCTCCCTTCAGGGGTTGTCTCAACATGTTTCTTGACGTCAATCTCCTCTCCTGTTCTCTCGGAGTGCATGCCAGGGGTCTTGAGACTCTTCATCTTATACCCTTCCTGAGTCTGGCCTTGTTTGATATTAGGTTCATTTTAGCCAACCGGATTAGTTTACCATTACTTCATTATTAACGTGCACGTCACTCCTGCCCACGTGCAAGATGTTTTTGTTTAGTAAGCAGGAGGCCCTTTAGTTGACATGGTTCACACAGCACGTTTCTTTCTCTTTGCCATTGTTTCTAATTATACAGGTCAGCAGGCGACAAACATATTTATCTAGCTCCTAGCTGTCAGAGTATTTCCCTGGCACAAGCTTTTACAACAGCTTGACATTTTCTTTCCACTGCCCCTACACATCGGAACCTTACATTGACTGAACCAATTCCATGCCTTGCTTCTTGGCATTTTCAAAACGCATAATCCTATATTAACCTACAAGAGAGTGGTTAGAATGCAGAATTTGCTACCACGTGGAGTGGCTGAGGTGAAGAGCTTGGGGATGTGGGATAAGAACATGAGGTAGGAAGGAATAGATGGATATGCTGATGAGATAAGGTGAAGAGGGGTGGGTGTGGATTACAAACGCTGCTTCGGACTAGAGTTGGGCTGAATGATCTGTTCATGTGGTGTAAAACTCTGCGTGCATATATTTACTAAGTGGGTGCATCTTTCTACCTAATTATTCAATCTGTTTTTATCTCTCCATTTACATCCATCTAAATATCGGTATTTATTCCTGTATTGACCTGTCTACTGTGAGATCCATTGTTTTAATAACTTTGGTCGGTGAAGCTGGATAGAAGGCTTCACCTGTTCTGACACTCCCCTCCCCCCCGCTAAACAGTATATATTTCACCACATCTCTACTTCCCTTTAGCTCTGAAGAAGAGTCATACGAACTCGAAACGTTAACTCTGTCTTTCTCTCCACAGATACTGTCAGACCTGCTGAGTTTTTCCAGCAATTTTTTTGTTTTTGTTTCAGATTTCCAGCATCCGCAGTATTTTGCCTTTAGGAACAGAGTGATCTGGCTTTATACCAAGGGATAGTAGTAAGCAATTTCTTTCTCCAGTTTAGTGGAGATTCCAATTTTAATTCTAATTTCGTTTGGAATGGGCTAATGTTGCTACGAAAAGAGCAGAGAGGAGTTTTAAATGAACACATTTAGCTTACCAGACTCTTTCCTATTGTGATTGGTGTAACATTTGCTTATTAGCAAATCTCCAATGGCTACAACTAAAGAAATGTATATTAATCTGGACGATAATTATCTGCTGATCTCTAACCAGCATATGTGTGAATTTCACTAGAATACATCTGCATTGTGTGATTTTGCATACAGTTTTTTTCCTTCTCTTTATCACTGCTCATCTCTTCCTTCATTCCCTCCCTGATCAGATGTGCTCTGGTATGGCTTTTTAGTATTCTCTCTATTACAACAAATAAAAACTATGTAACAGGGTGTTGGGATCCAATGTTGGGACTCAGACCCACTTGAGGCTCAGAAAGAGGAGACAGGGCCTCTGTTTAAAGTCTCACCTGAAAGACGATAGGTCTGGCAGTGCAGCATTCACTCACTACCACACAGAAACGAGAGTGCCAGTTGAGACAGTGCCGGACCAGGAGGTCAGTGGGCACAGGGTCGATGGATTAACGGGATATCAGAATGGTGTTGGGTAAAGTGCAGTAGAGTTTTAGGTGAGCTCAGGTTTATGGAGGGTGGGGGATCAGTCAGGAGCGTGCTGGAGTATTCGGGTTTAGAGGTAGCAAAGGCATGGTTGAAGGTTTCAGCAGCAGATGAGCTGAATGTTACAGAGGTGGAAATAGGCGATCATTGTGGTTGAGAGGCTAGAGAGTCGGAAGGTCAGCTTAGGGTGAAAAACGAGGCCAAGGTTTCAATCAACCTGGATCAGGCGGAGACAGAGATGGAATCTGAAGCTAAGCAATGGAGATTGTGGTGAGGACTGAAGCCAACGGCTTTGGGAGAATTTGGACAATGAATGTGAAATGGTTGTATTTATTTTTTAAAAAGACACTAACACCACGAGTGGAAATGCCAGGAATTCACTGCCTCTTTGGTCGGGGATGACATGAGGAGATTTCTGTCACCGTCGGAAAGTGACACATGTTCATTACTTGTACAAGTGGAGGCATCTCGCACTGAGCCATCAGCCTGTGGAACATTCCTCTCTGCAGAGGCTGCCAGACCTGCTGAGCTTTTCCAGGTATTTTTGTTTTTGTTTTGGATTTCCAGCATCCGCAGTTTTTTGCTTTTTTTTTAAACCCTGAAGGAACCCCATCCAGACCCCCAAATGCAAGATAAAGCAGTGGAGGGATTGGAAAACAAAGATGAGGCATCACTTAACTGGGAGCCAACCAGTGTAAATCAGTGAGTACAGGGCTGACGGGTGGAATGGGATTTGGTCTGAGTTCGGACGCTGGCAGCAGAGTTTTGGATGACCTCAAGTTTATAGAAGATAATGTGTGGGAGGCTGGTTTTGGTACGTTTGGAATAATAAAATCTCGAGGTAACAAAGGCACGAATGAGGGCTTCAGCAGCAGATGAGCTGAGATGGGGCGAAGTCGGGAGATGTTACGGACGTGGGAATAGGCAGTCATAGGGGATGATGTGGATACATGGCCGGAAGCTCATCCTGGGACCAAATGTAACACGGAGGTTGCAAAGAGCTTGGCTCAACCTCATACAGGCACCAAGGAGAGAGATGGAATCGATGTATAGGGAGCAGAGTTCATGGCAGGGACCAAGGACAATGGCTTTGATCCTCCCAATAATTAACTGGAGGAAATCTTTGCTCATACAACACTGGATGTCGGCAAGCAGCCTGATAAGTTCAAAACACTCCAAAAATGCTCCATTGGCTGTGATGTACTCTTTAGAAGTTTTCTTGGCGATCAGTTCTGTCTGTGATTAACTTTGTAGACAGTACGAGATGCCTGAATGTGCAGTTTGAGGTTCTATAAATCCTAATTTAAAACAACACCAGGGGGCGCCACATGTCTGTAATGGAGAAATCTCGTTGCGATTTGTCCTCAGGTAACATTTCGCAAGTGAGGTTTGTTGGTAGCACGGTTCAGGGGAACATGCATTATCAGTCTATTTGTAAATCTTATAAAACCAGCTTTTCCATCTTCAGTTCTACGGCTTTTGAAAAGGAATAAGCAAAAAATCCTTTGTGAAATGTTAGTTGGAGAAAGGGCCAGAGGGCAGATGAAGAGAATTGTTTTTACACAGGGAGTTTTCACAGGGAGTTTTTACACAGCGAGTTGCTGTGATCTGGAATGCGCTGCCTGAGAGGGTAGTGGGAGCAGATTTAATAGGACCTTGGCTAGGAGGGTGCAGAATCCAGGCATCTTGCTCACAACCTATTAACCCCTCTGTGCCTGGGTTAGATTTTAATATAAAACAAAAACAGAATTACCTGGAAAAATTCCGCAGGTCTGGCAGCGTCGGCGGAGAAGAAAAGAGTTGACGTTTCGAGTCCTCATGACCCTTCAACAGAACTAGGTAAAGATTTTAATGTCTTGTCTGGAAAATCAGGCTTTTGGGTGAGTTTTAGCTGATAATGAATCGAATTTTAGGTATTGGGTAAATTTTGAAATATCCCAACTCCCCCCCCACCCCCCCACCACCTAAACACTATCCCAAGGGAAGAAGCTGGTTTAGGACAAGGTTAGTCTTGGCTATGATTTTTGCTGCATTGGCAAAACTTGCTTGTGAATAATGGCCACTTTGGTGAGACGATGGAGGATGGGTTCATCTGTCAAACATTTCTTGCTGAGGGAGTCTAAGGCCAGAATTTTCCAGCGCTCCCGCGGCTGGTTCCCGAGCGAGCCATTGAAATCTCTGTTCACATTGGCCGGCAAGAGGGTTGGAAAATTCCGGCCTAAATGTTCAGGAGGAGGGCAGAAAATGGGGAACTTCGACAGCACCTTCCAAATCCGCGATCTTTACCAGGTTGACAGTAATAGCCTGGATGAGGAGTTCATAGAATGCTTTCGAGAAAGTTTCTTAGAGCAACACATTCTGGAACCAACCAGAGAGCGTGTTATATTGGACTTGTTATTGTGTAATGTGACAGGATTAATTAATGACCTCAGAGTAAAGGCACCCCTAGGTAGCAGCGACCACAATATGATTGAATTTTACATCCAGTTTGAAAGAGAGAAGAGTGGGTCCAAGACTAATGTTTTAAACTTAAATAAGGGCAAGTATGTGGGCATGAAAGCTGAGCTAGTTGAAGTGAACTGGGATACTAGGCTAGGGGATAGATCATTAGAGAAGCAGTGGCAGATATTTAAGGGAATATTTCAGAATACTCAGAATAAGTATATTCTTATCAAAAGAAAAATCCTAAGGGGAGGACCCAACATCCATGGTTAACTAAAGAAGTTAAGGAAAGTATCAAACTTCAGGAAAAAGCATATAACTGCGCAAAGATGAGTTGCAGATCAGTTGGTTGGTGAGAATATAAAGAATGGCAGAGAATGGCTAAAAGGCTAATCAGGGAGAAAGAAATTAGAGTATGAGAGGAAGCTAGCTAGAAATGTAAAAACCAATAGCAAGAGTTTCCACGGGTATTTAAAAAGGAAAAGAGTAAGTGGAGCGTTGGTCCCCTAGAGAGTGAGAATGGAGAGTTAATCATATATAATAAGGAAATGGCAGATGAAATATATAAATATTTTGCTTCTGTCTTCACTATAGAGGATACAAAAATCATTCCAGTAATAAATGTAGATCAGGCGATGGAAGGGAGAGGGGAGCTTGGTGAAATTACAATCACTAGGGAAGCGGTACTGAGCAAACTGATGGAGCTGCGGGCTGATAAGTCTCCGGATCCTGATGGACTTCATCCTAGGGTCTGAAAAAAGGCTAATGATGCACTGGTGCTAATTTTCCAAAATTCGCTAGATTCTGGAATGATTCTATCAGATTGGAAAGTAGCAAATATGACCCCTTTATTCAAGAAGGGAGGGAGGCAGAAAACAGGAAACTATAGACCAGTTTGTTTGGTGTCTGTCGTGGCGAAAGTGTTAGATTCGATCATTAAGGAGGTGATAGCTGGGCACTTAGAAAAACTCAAGGTTATCGGGAAGAGTCAGCATGGTTTTCTGAAAGGGAAATCATGTTTAACCAATTCATTGGATTTCTTTGAAGGAGTAACATGTGGATAAAGGGGAGCCTATAAATGTGATGTACTTGGATTTCCAGAAAGCATCAGACAACGTTAACCATCAAAGGTTATTGTGGAAAATAAAAGCTCATGGTGTAGGGGTAACATATTAGCACAGTTAGATGATTGGCTGGCTGGCAGAAAACAGAGAGTATGCAAAAATGGGTCTTTGTTTGATTGGAGTCCCGTACAGGTCTGTGCTGGAGCATCAATTTTATACAATTTATATCAATGACTTACATGAAGGGAGTGAAGGCATGGTAGCTAAATTTGCAGATGATACAAAGATAGGTAGGGAAGTAGGTTGTGAAAAAGACATAAGGTAGCTGCAGACAGGAATAGATAGGTTGAGTGAGTGTGTGTTATATGGTAAGTGGTATTTGCCAGGCTGACCAAATCCAAAGGGAAACTTGGCCACACTATCACAATGATTTTGCAATTTGTATTTATTATGAGAAGGTTTGTGCATTGAATTCGGAAGTAATGACTCTACTTTATAGGTTTTAAAAATTAAATTAAAACATTTATTAACAAAAGAAAAGAATTAAAACACATACACAATATTACAGTTACACCATTACTTAATATTATAACAAATCCCAAAATTCCTAATTAACCTGACTCCCAACTACACACCCTCTTTAAGGCAACAGTCCAAAATAGATTTTAAATGTAGAGAGGCAATCCAGCAAGGTTACCACAGTATCCACTCGACAGTGGAATTCCAGAGGTTTTTTTTTAACACAACTCTGGTTACTGGAACAGCAGACTCCTGCAGAGTCTGTGTCTCCAAGTTTGTTTCACACAGCTTATCTGTTAGATCTTACACAGCCGTGCCCCATACAACCTTCCATCTTTCTTTAAATATATTCCTTCCTCTTTCCTCTATAAATCCCATTGTTTCCATATGTCTTTGGAATTTATTTTTCTCATACTATAAAAATCTTTCATGTTGTCAATATGGTCTTTTCCTTTTGGGAAAATAAACAAAATAACCTTGCCCTATTTATCCTGTCAGTTGTAAAACTTAATCACGTTTATTTGAAAGCCAAACACCTCTCCACTTATCTTAACATGAAAATTTCATTCACACCCTATCTTTTACCCTAGCTCACTCATTAGCATTTCAAATATCCTTTTTATACCTCACTTTTTCGACAATGTCAACCTTGCAGTCTATCCGACTCCAATTCAATTAAATTAGCCACACAGACAGAACCATCCACACACACACACAAACATAAGCTTCCTTTTACAATGTCCCACAATAATGTTATGAAAAATATGGTTGTTTCGTGACAGTGGGCAAAAATCTGGCTGATGGAGTGTCATGTGGGAAAATATGAAATTATTCACTTTGGCGGGAAGGATAAAAAAGTGGAGCATTACTTAAATGGAAAAGGACTGCAGAACTCTGAGGTGCAAGAGGGACCTAGGTGCTCCGGTGCATAAGCCACAATAAGTTAGTAGGTAGGTGCAGCAAGTAATTAAGGCGGCTAGTGGAATGCGATCCTTCATTACTAGGGGAATCGAACACAAAAGTAAGGATAAAAACAAAAAACTGCGGATGCTGGAAATCCAAAACAAAACCAGAATTACCTGGAAAAACTCAGCAGGTCTGGCAGCATCGGCGGAGAAGAAAAGAGTTGATGTTTCGAGTCCTCATGACCCTTCGACAGAACTGTTCTGTCGAAGGGTCATGAGGACTCGAAACGTCAACAAAAGTAAGGATGTTATTATGCTTCAGTTATACAGGGCATCGGTGAGAACACATCTCAAATACTGTGGGCAGAATTTTTATGTCCGGCGGGCGGGTGCGCGTCTGTCGGGCGACCCTATCGGGCGTAAAATCTTGTGAGGAGGGGCCGGACGAGTGTCCCCACCGTCATTGCGGACTCGCGCCATACTTTGCTCGGTGGGTGTGCCCAAACGTCGGAAACATGCCGGCCGGCAATTGAAGAGGGCATTAGCTCATTACCGGTGCAATTATCTCTGATTTTTTTCCCACGGCCCGTCCAACCTTATCGGTTGGCGGACGGGCGAATGCGCCGAGCGGCCTTTTCATTTTTCATCAAACCTCCTCCAAGCGCGGGATGAAATTCCCGTTATGAAATAAAACAAAAATGCGTTTCTGCGGGCAGCGTTTTCATCAGCTCTATTTTCAGGCGGTCGATGGTCATACGCGGAGATCTCTTTTTTCAGCTTTTAAAGCCTTTATTTGGGCATTTTCCGGTCTGTGCCCCCCAGCCCCTGCCCCCCCCCGCCACTCCAGGCAGATGCCTGCCTTCAGGGAGCTTTCCCACAGCGCTCACCAGCACCCGTGGTCAGTGATGTCATCGCCCACCCTCTTCCTGCACCATCCCCATCCCAGCTCTGAGCATTTCAGCGGGGGTTTCACACTGGCTGGCCGTTAGTTGGCCGTTAATTGGCCAGCCGGCGTGAAATTGCGGTCGGGGGCCTATCGCGGTCAGTGGTCCGTTTCCCGACCACCCCTGGACCCGCCAATCGCGCTCGCCCGCCAAAGGTAAAATTCAGGCCTGTGTGCAAATTGGGTCTCCTTATTTAAGGAAGAATGTGTTGAAGGCGGTTCAGAGCAGGTTACCTGCTGAGTTTTTTTCCAGGTATTTATATTTTTGTTTTTGTTTTACTAGATTGTTACCTGGAATGAGCGGGTTGTCTTATGAGGATAGGTTGGACCGACTGGGCTTGTTTCCACTGGAGTTTAGAAGAGTGAGGGGTAACTTGATTGAAGTAAACAAGATCCTGAATGGTCTTGACCAGGCAGATGTGGAAAGGGTGCTCCCTCTTGTGGGTGAGTCCAGAACTGGGGGATTGGGACAGAGGTGAGGAGATTTTTTTCTCTCAGAGGGTTGTGCGACTTTGGAATTCTCTGCCTCAGAAGGTGGTGGAGATGGGGGGTTATTGAATGTTTTCAAGATAGAGGTAGATCGATTCTTGTTAGGCAAGGGAATCACAGGCTATCGGGGTTAGATGGGAATGTGGAAATCGGAACACAAACAGATCAACCATGATCTTATTGAATGGCGGAGAAGGCTCGAGGGACCATATTCTGCTCCTATTCCGTATGTTCATATATTCGTATGTACCACCTAGAAGGACAAGGGCAGCAGACACATGGGAACCCCGCCATCTGCAAGTTCCCCTCCAAGCCACTCACCATCCTGAGTTGGAAATATATCGGCCGTTCCTTCACTGTCGCTGGGTCAAAATCCTGGAACTCCCTCCCTAACAGCACTGTGGGTGTACCTACACCATATGGGCTACAGCGGTTCAAGAAGGTTGCTCACCACCACCTTTTCAATGGGCAGTACATGCTGGTCTAGCCAACGATGCCCACATCAAAAGAACGAATAGCAAAAAAAATAATCCAGCATCAGACACCTTGGTTCTTGTGGATCTTGTGGGCCACCAATGAGCTGACTGAGCTGTACCAGGGTCTTGTTTATAATGATAAGGGGTTGCAAAGGCTAAGTATCTTATGAGCTGGTCCTGGATGGGGACAAAACATTTACAAGTTTGTTCCAGGCACTAGCTGCATTGAAACAATATAGATTTTGTGATGGTAGGAAGGAACTAATTGTAAATAAAGAGAGGGTGCTGGAGATAACCCAGCATCTGAGATTCAGTATTGGAGTGAGAAACACCATCCAGCCCTGAATTTCATCTCTGCAGCACCGCCAGGGTCTGGTGCCTTTCTGATGGATGGGATGAGTCGCCAGTCTCTTCTGATGCGGGCATGCACGCCCCACCCACTTGAGAAGAGACCCGCGTGGGAATCCCCCTGTATATGTCACAGCCCCACAGGGAGTGCTAACCTTACGCCACACAGCCCTACCAGTCCAGGGTCCAGGGACAGGATTTGCAGGACACTCTACAAGAGCATCTGCAATCGCAAAGTGTCTGAAATTGCTCTGGAGTGCTTTTGGAGGTGTTGTGGTGAACTCCTGGATTTGGCAGCTAGTGTTGCTGCATCCTCACAGGAAAGATAGAGGCTGCGGAAAGGACAAACTCGACCTGATGCCCTCTGTCAGCTTGGAGCTGAACTCCTCCTTGCTTCTTGAGTGTGTCAGGAGGTGCACCCAGTACCTCTGTGTGCATGCCAATCAGCGTTGTCCTGTATGGAACCCCCCCCCATCAAGGTCTTCATCTGGGTCCTCTGCAGAACTTGGCTGTGACCCCAGTCTCCAGTGAGCTGGCAAATGAACCATCCTTTACCCCCGTCTTGGCTGCAGCCCATTTATGCCCAGTGACTTACCACGAGCTTATCCCTACTCGATATTAGTCTCTAAGGCATGTGCAGTGCCAGTATCTGAGCTGGTAGCTGTGAGTGTCAGATCAGGTGATGGTGCTTCTTCCTCAGTGGAGCAGTGTTGCTCTTTCTCTTCCTGGCATCGGCTGGCACCAGTTCTCGGAAATCTGAACGTGGAAAATCAGTGGGGAGAGTTTGGGGCGAGGGAAGAGGAATGGGTGGGAAGCAGAGGTCCACTCTCTGCAGCTTTATCATCATGCCAGATAGAAGGATGAAGGGGAGCTTAGAGTTGAGAAGGGGCATAAGGCAGGAACATATCATCATCCTCAATGTGCTCAACAACTCTGGAAGCCACAGGCTCTGAACATTGCAGCCAGCTGCATGAGGCTGAGTCGTCTCACTTTTCCTCTCCTCTCTCCCCATCCCCTCCCTCTTTTTTCTTCTCCTCCTCCTCTCTCTTACCCCATTCACTCTCTTTCACTCTCTCCTCTCTTTTGTCCTCCCCTCTTTTCCTCCATCCCTTCTCTGTCCCCTTTTCCCTCTATCCTCTCTTTTCCCTCTCTCCACTCTTTTCCGCCTCTCTCCCCGGATGCTGCCAGCCCTTGCGTGAGCTTTTTCAGCATTTTCCATTTTTATTTAAGCTTTCCTACTCTTGTTGCAACCTTGGCAGAATTCATTAGTGGTCTGGGGGAATGATACAATAATGTAGTAAAATCTGCTGGTGTCACTGAAGTGATACAACAAGCTAACTGTGGGTGGAATTTAATACCCCCCCTCCCCACGAAGGCAGTAGTGGGGCCCTGTTATCGGGCGAGAATGTGGAGCACGGAGATCCCACTGTCTTCCTGCCTCCCTCCGATTTGGTCCAGGTGGGACAGGCTCTTAAAGTGCAGCGCTTGGCCTACCTGCTGCCTACTAGCCCGCTCCTGAAGGCTCGAGGACGGCCTTCCTGCCCAGAGGCTAATTGAGCCTTTAAGTGACCACTTAAGGACCACTTAAGGGCCTCATCATGCTGCCGTTGATACTCAATCAGTGGCCAGCAGGAGCCACGCCATGTGACCCTAACACCAGTTAAACCCTGGCACGTAGGCCTGGGGCCTAGTAAGGGAGAGAGGTACCTCCTTGTTGGACACACTGTGCCCGATGGAGGCCACCTGCCAGCAGGAATGGAGGGACTCAGAGTAAGACCCCCATCTGCCCTTTAAATTAGCCTGCCTCCCTCCCACCCTTGCCAGGGCCTTGCTGTCTGGCCCCAGCGAACCTGCCCCACTCACCTTATTCCTGGGCCTCCAGCGTTTGATCCCTGGTGTAGGCCGCGCTGCAGTACCGGCAGTGGCCACCGCTGGTGGTATCGGCCTCTGATTGGCTGATGGCTCTCAGGAGCGGGATTCACCCCACACCAGGATTTCTGGAAACGTTAACTCTGTTTCTCTCTCCGCCGATGCTGTCAGACCTGCTGAGTTTTTCCAGCATTTTCTGTTTCATTTGACACACAGAGCAGGATTTAATTCTTTGATCCTGTAACGGCCTTGGCAGAGAGCCTGTCCACAGGCTGGAGGGGGGTATTAAATTCCACCCACAGTTAGCTTGTTGTATCACTTCAGTGACACCAGCAGATTTTACTACATTATTGTATCATTCCCCCAGACCACTAATGAATTCTGCCAAGGTTGCAATTTTTCGGGAAGACCTGAGGGGATTTAGTCCCAATTCGGGCATCAGCCTTCCCTACCGTCGGGCGTCCTGACTCCTGTGAGGGGGAAAACCACCCCTGGAAAAAGCGGACTGCGCTCCAGAAGTTTTTCATTGGCTGCAGTGGTTTTGAGATGTCCCTGAGGCTGTAAAAGATGCTGTTTAAGTGCAAGTCTGTTTTTCCCTTTTAACTATAGCAGGAGCACGAGTGAATGAATTGGATGGGCTGGGGTTTATCAGGCTTGCTGTAATGCCGATACCAAGTGAACTATTGCATACTGTTGAAGGATTTATGGGTACAGAGTGCAGCATCAGAAAAATCTACAGCAGGAAGAGGATTTGGGAGTGATTTTTAACAAGCTGTTGAAACCAGTTGCAACGTTAATGTGAATCTGTTGCCAATAACATTTTACGAACCAAATACTTGGGTGCACTGCAAGGAAGTTAAAAATAAAGTTCTCTTAGTGCACTTTAAAAAAATGTTTATTGCAGAATGTTTTGCTCAGGAGAGATTGGTATCCATGGCTGCTGTTTTGAAAGGAGACACACCACATTACGAAAAGGTTGATTACATTGGAGCTGGCGAAACTCAATTGAGTGAAATCCAAGTACATCGATAACACAAATTTACTGGCAAGTTGCAAAATGAGAAACGTTTGAACTGGTCCATGGAGAACACGGCATTATTTCAGGAAGATCTCTATCAAACCGCTCTGCAATAAAAACAGAAAGTGCTGGAAAAACTCCGCCAATCTGGCAGCATCCGCGGAGGGAGAAACAGAGTTAAACGTTTCGAGTCCCTGTGACTCTCCTTCGTTTCAGCTCCGAAGAAGATTCCTGTTGGATCCAAAATGTTTCTCCGTCCGCAGATGCTGCCAGACCGGCTGAGTTTTTCCAGCACTTTCTGTTTTTATTTCAGATCTCCAGCAGCCTCAGTATTTTGCTTTTATTCAAATGGCTCTGCACGCCTCTCCTCCAACACATTGTCTTCCTCATGTGTTGTAAAAGGTATATGACTTCTTTTTAAGGGTAGTTCCACAGTTGGTTGCTTCATTAGTGTAAATTACAGGCCATGGACCCATAAATCTCCCAATCTACATTCCCCGTAGGCATTAATTGCTGACTAGTCCAATTTGAGGAATTGGCCCTTTTGGAATGCAATATCCAGTTTTGGGCAGGTGGACTCTGATGCTTTCGGGAGAGTTCAGAGAGGAAGAGGAGAATCTGTAAATATGCCTTTTAAGGAATGATTGAGTCACAAAAGGAAAGAGCTTGCATTTTTTATACTTCAGGACAGTCAAAAGGACTTTACAGCCAATGAAGTACATTTTGAAGTGTAGTCACTGTTGTAATGTGGGAAAGAGAGCAGCCAATCTGTGCACAGCAAGCTCCCACAAACAGCAATACGATAATTACCAGATCATCTGATACTGTGGTACTAATTGAGGGATGAATATTGGCCAGGAGACTGGGGAAAACTCTTCTGCTGGTCTTCAAACTAGTGCCATGGGACATTCCACCTGAAAAGGCAGTCAGGGCCATGATTTAGCCCCTCATCTGAAAGGTGACACTTCCGACAGTGCAGCATTCCCTCAGCAGAGCTTGCACGCTTAAATCTCCGGAGTGGAACTTAAACCCTTGACTGCCTGACTCAATAAATGAATAGTGCTATCTAAGGGTAAATTTGCATTCTATCCAAATGTTTGCACATTTGTGTTCATTCGTGGGATGTGGGTGTCACTGGCCAGGCCAGCATTTATTGCCCATCCCTAACTGAGAGTCAACCACATCGTTGAGTCACATGTAGCCCAGACCACATAAGGATAACAGATTTCCTTCCCTAAAGGGCATTAATGAACCAGATGGGTTTTTACAATAATCAACAATGGTTTCATGGTCATCAGATTTTTACTGAGCTTAAATTCCACCATCTGCTGTGGCAGAATTCAAACCCAGGCCCTCAGAGCATTATGCTGGGTCTCTAGATTAGTAGTCCATCGACAATACCACTGCGCCATCGCCTCCCCTAAACAGAGTGCAGCAATATAACATCTTCCTTTGGATGAGGTTTTAGACTGAGGCCCTAAGTCTTAGTTCAGGTGGAAGTGTTAGATCCCCTGGCACTTTGGCACACTTAACATCAATGATCAACGACCGGATGAAGCACTGGGACTGAACTCCAGGACAATATCCAGTAATTATCTTTCACAGAAAAGCAAAGGGCAACTAGTTCCCAGAGCGATTGTAACCACAATTTGCAAAAAGCTTTGAGGCTGATAAAAGCGTTACTTCATCCTTTCAGTGGTAGCCTAGCAACCGTTTGTCCTATAATTTGAGCACTAATGTAGACTCCTTAGGAACAAATTTACTTATTTAGCCTCTTCCTCTCATTTTCAAATTAGCTCATCCTCCATAGAAGCATCTGGACGATGTCCAAGAAACTAAAATACAGCCAGTGAGAGTTGGGCCCTCGTCTATTGTTCTGCCTTTGAAAAGCCTGACTCTAGGGCCAGTCTATCTCAATGAAATTCCGTCTTGTTTTCGAGTCCCTCCATGGACATGTCTGCATGGCTGTATTTACGGTAAATGCTTCTGCCAGACGAGATTCCGAGTGGGCAACACATGGGCAGCAGAATGTTACCGCTTCAAAGACTTGTGTCATTTCAGGGCAATTTAGAATATCTCCCCACCCTTGTTTACTCCATTTGCCGAAAGCCCAATTGTTACAACAACAGCTTGCATTCATATAACGCTGTTAAAGTAGTAAAATGTCCGCTTTACAAGAGCGTTATCAAACACAGTTTGACACTGAGCTACATGAGGAGATATTAGGTCAGATGACCAGAAACTTGGTCAAAGGGGTAGGTTTTAAGGTGTGACTTAAAGGTGGAGAGTGGAGTAGAAGGCAGAGAGGTTTAGGAAGGGAATCGTAGAGGTTAGGGCTTTGGCAGCTGAAGGTGGAATGGTTAAAATCCTGGTTGGAACTGGAGGAGCACAGATATCTTGGAGAGCTGAAAAGCTGGAAGAGGTTACAGAGACAGGGATGGGCAAGGCCATGGGGAGATTTGAAAATAAGGTTTGGGAGCCAATGTAGGTCAATGAGCAGAAGGACCAACGATTGAATCAAACTTGGTGTGAGTTAGGTTATGGACAGCAGAGTTTTGGATGAGCTCATGTTTATAGAGGGGACAATCTAGGCAGCCGGCCAGGAGAACCAGATAGAGGTAACAAAAGGATGGATGAGGGTTTCAGCAGCAGATGAGCTGAGATAGGGTGGAAACCAGGTGAAAGCCAATAATATTGACATTTAGGCACTTCTCAAGTGTCCTTCTAAACTCGCTCTTCAGGAATTGGCTTAAATCTGTTTTTTTTCACTAATAAACAGGAGTAGACCATTCAGCCTGTTGAGCCTGCTCTGCCATTGGATGAGTTGATGTCTGATCTGTACCTCAAATTCATTTACCCACCACTGACCCAGGTCCCTTTATACCCAGTAATAATCCATCAATCTCAGTTTTGAAAAGATGAGTTGACCTCTGGAATCCACAGCCTTTAGGGCAAAACGACATGTTGCCCCCCCCCCCCTCCAATTTGTGTGAAAAATAGTTTCCTGATTTCACTTCTGAACGGCCTGGCTCTAATTTTGCAATTGTTCTTCCTTGTACTTGATTCCTCCAGCATGGGAAATAGTTTACCTGTATCTACCCTACTTCTTTTGGATAATAATATGGGATCATGGGCTTTATAAGTGGAGACATAGGAAAGAATTTAATGCCCTCCCCTGTGGGAGGGTGGCTATTTTGCCAGTCAAGAGGATGGCAGGTTAGGACCCTGCCCTTCCCACCTCCGCCTCGATTAAATCCAAAGCGGAAAAGCCACATACCCTCTTGCTCTTGCAGCTGACCCTGCCCCTAACCAAGCCAAGCATCACCACCTCACAAACTCCACCCACCTCTGGCCTGGGCCCAGTCATGATCCAAGCCTTGGGTGGGTGTAATACCCACTCCTCACCAGTGGCTCTGCTGTTCAATAGAGCTGCTGGCTGCTAAATTGGCCCGCAGCTCTTGGTGGGCGGGACCTCCAAATCCGGGGTCCTTGATCCCAGGGAAGTCCCGCTGCTGGCTTGGCATGTGCCTGATTGGCACTTAATTCCTTAAAAGAGATGGCACAGGGCTCATGTTGGCTCTAGAGCTGGTGGTCGAAATCCCTGTCACCTCCATTAAATACCTCCAATAGAGTACAAAATCAAGGAGAATATGATGAACTTTTACACAACACTGGTTCACCAACTGGAACATTGTGTCCAACTCTGGGCACCGTACTTTAAGAAGGATGTGGATGCTTTAAGAGGGTGCAGGGATGAGCGAGTTCACTTACAAGGATAAACTGGAGAAGCTGAGGTTCTTCTCCTTGAAGAGAGGAGATTTGATATATCACGAGGGGCTGGACAGGGTAGATAAAGAGAAACGGTTCCCATTGGTGGTGGAAGGATCCAGAAGCAGAGGACACCGATTTAAGTTGATTGGCAAAAGGACCAAATCTTTTCTGCTCAGGGAGTGGTCAGGATCTGGAATGCACTGCCTGAGAGTGAGGTGGAGGCAGATACAATCATGGCTTTCAAAAGGGAATTGGATAAGCACCTGAAGAGAAGCAAATTGCTGGGCTAGGGAGAAAGGGTGAGGGAGGGGGACTAGCAGAGTTGCTCTTGCAGAGAGTCAACGTGGAAATGATGGGCCGAATGGAGCCCATTCTTTTCTTTGACTCTATTGAATCCTTTTGTCATTTTAAACACTTTGATTAGATCACTCTTCAATCATCTAAGCTCAAGGGAATGCAAGCCAAGTTTTTGCAACCTGAACGCTTAATTCAATTCTGTTGTGATCACAGTTGGTGCTGAAATATGAGGGTTTGTGGAGTTTGATAGTATGGTGTGACAAGGATGACAGACAGGGTTCCCACTGCACTCTCCAAAAAGAATAGGTGGACTCTGGTAAGACTAAACAATGTTCATGCTGGTATGTTGTCTTCCTTTTACATTTTTCTGGGAGTCTTGTTCACTCAGTGGATGACCTGTATAATTTGCCTTCATAGTCAAGCAAAGCAAATCCCATTTCCAAAGGTGAATAACAACTGTAGGATATTACAATTTCCAACATTTGAAGATAATCTAAACTGTACAAAGAAAAAGACATCTTGCAAGCATTTCCCTTTCCCCTGTGCACTTGTGTTGTTTTAAAATTATAACTCCTATGGCAACAGCTAAATTCCAAATGGAGTTCTAATTATTTGGCAGGCCTTAGGCCTCAGATGCTATAAAGTAGATGCTTCAGCTCAGCACCAAGCATATGCACCAATGTCAAGGGTGCAGGGAAAAAGCAGGGCAATGGCACTAGGTCATAATGCTCATTTGGAGAGCTGATGCAGACTTGGTGGACCGAATGGCCTCCTTCTGTGCCATTAAGATTCTGTGACTGTATACAATTTGTCACTTTTCAGGTTTTTCTTAAAATCCGTTAAACAAAATCCAGTCAAAAAGCAGCAGGTTTAAAACTTTCAGCATTGAGCTTTAATATGATTCTCGGCAAACAAGTTTCTGAAGCTAACCTCATCTTGAACTTGACCCGTAGCCAAGTTCCACTCAGCATTTTATTTCTCCTGTCTTGATGTTGCTGCCTGTTCATTGTGCTGTCTACTGCTCATTCCTTTTCATAAAATGTTGCTCATTCTCCTTAAGTCCTAATCCTGTTTTGCAAAATGGGTGCTAAATGGACTTGTAAACACTTGTTCAAAATAGTCAATCTAGTTCCCTGAACACAACTGCCACTACTGATTTCACAAGAGAATGTCAAAGAGCCATATTTAAGGGAAGGGAATGGTCTTTTAAATCTCATGGGCTCTGCATTGGTCGCCATTGCTGTAGAGATAATAACGAAGAAGAGACTTGCATTTATATAGTGCCTAAGATGTCCCAGAATGCTTCTCTTTTTTCTGTTCTATCATGTGATGTAAGCATCACTAGCTAGGCCAGCATTTATCGCCCATCCCTAATTGCCCTGAAAAAGGTGATCGTGAGCTGCCTTCTTGAACCGCTGCAGTCCATGTGGTGTAGGTACACCCACAGTGCTGTTGGGGAAGCAGTTCCAGGATTTTTACCCAGCAACAGTGAAGGAACGGCAATATGGTTTCAAGTCATGATGGCGTATGGCTTGGAGGAGAACTTAACAAGCAATGGTGTTGCCACGCATCTGCTTCCCTTGCCCTTCGAGGTGGTAGAGGTCTTGTGTTTGGAAATCGCTGTTGAAGGTGACTGGGCAAATTGCTGCAGTGCATCTTGTAGATGGTACCACTGCTGCTACTGTGCGTCAGTGTTGGAGAGAGTGGATGTCTAAGGTGGTGGATGGGGTGTCAATCAAGCAGCTGCTTTGTCCTGGTTGTTGTTGAGGTTCTTGAGTGTTGTGGGAGCTGCACTCACCCAGGAAAGTGCAGAGATACCTATCACACTCCTGTGCCTAGCAGATGGTGGACAGGCTTTGGATTGTCAGGAGGTGAATTACTCACTGCAGGATTCCTAGCCTCTGACCTGCTCTTGGAGCCATAATATTGATATGGCTAGTCCAGTTCAGTTTCTGGTCAGTGGTAACCTCCAGGATGTTGATAGTGGGGGATTCAGTGATGGTAATGTCATTGAACATCAAGGGGAGAAGGTTAGATTCTCTCTTGTTGAAGATGGTCATTGTCTGGCACTTGTGTGGCATGAATGTTACTTGTCACTTATCATCCCAACCCAGAATGTTGTCCAGGTCTTTAACAGCCAATGAAGTACCTTTGAAGTACAGTTACCATTGTAGTAGCCACAACATTCAATTTATACACAGCAAGCTCCCAGAACTAACAATGTGCAAACAACCAGATCATCTGTTTTAATGATGTTGGTTGAGGGTTGGTTGAGGGATGAATATTGGCCAGGTCACTGGGGAGGACTCTCCTACTCTTCTTCAAAACAGTTGCATGGGATCTTTTACCTCTACCTGAGAGGGCAGAGGGAACTACAGGTCTCTGGAGTGGGAGGGCCCATGTTCTGGTGCTTCATTCTGTTTGGGTCATTGCCCCAAATCCACCAAATATCGTCACTATTCAACAGTCAGGTCATCTCCTTAACCGAACTAATGCGAGTGACATGACATCTTGGCTGGGAGTTTGTACTTTGCAATGGTACAGAGCTTCACTGAAATGTCATCTTGATTTCATCAGGCAAGTCAAGATGAGCCACAGTGCACCAAATAATCAAATAAGGAAGTAATTTTTGCCGTGGCTGTCACTGCAGTTTTGTGGTGATTTTGATCACGTTGTCCATTCTGAACACATTGGCACTTGGCACCTGTCCTGCAAGCTACTGTTGCAATGGGAGATAGAGCAGCTATAAGACTGGCCAGGGAGGCTGAAGAATCTAAACCTGTCACAGCCTGTAGACACTTTTAGTGAAATTTTTGCGATCTGGGATTTTAAACCGTTTTTTTTCGGTTCCCACCATCCCCAAAGTGCACCATGTTGGATTTTTTGGAAGCTTCTGGCTTGTTTTCAGTGCAGGGTTTATGCAATGATTACTTCCAGTGCATGCAAGGTTATCAATTTCTGTCACTTTATGTTACAATGGAGCTAAAGAGAGCTGATCACTAGCAGTGAGGTGGTGGTGTAGTGGTATCGTCACTAGATGAGTAATCAAAGGGACCCAGGTTTGAATCCCACCATGGCAGATGGTGGAATTTGAATTCAATAAAAGTCTAATGTTGATAGTACTTTAAAAAACCCCACAAATCTGCTCTGCCCTCCTTATCTGGCAAGGCCAGTATTTGTTGCCTGTCCCTAATTGCCCTTGATCTGTGTGGCTTGCTAGGCCATATCAGAGGGCAGTTAAGAGTCACTCAGACCAGGTCGGAAATGGCAGATTTCCTTCCCTAGAAGGAATTGGTGAACCAGAGAGGTTTTTACAACAATTGGTGGTAATTTCACAGTCACCATTAGAGACTTGCTTTCAATTTCACAGTGTCGTGGCGGGATTTGAACCCACTTCTCCTGGACGTTAGCTTGATTCTCTGGATTACTAGTCCTGTGCCATTACCACAGCCACTATCTTCTCCCAAAGTGGCATTACTGGACATCATTGTATCTTGTCCCAGTATTTGGAACAGTGTTTGAAAAGGGAGTTGCAAAAAATGCTGATGTTTAGCAGTTCCAGAATGGAGGGCAGCTGAGCTGATAATACATTTCCATTCTTCTGGTACCTGGTCAGAAACCAGATTGAGTCAAGATGAGAACACTTTTTCTTATTCATTCATGAGATGAGTTGTAATCACAATCCAGAAGTTTGACTGTTGCCATTACTGATTATAACCTTTTAATTCCGGAATTATTTAATTAACCGAATTTAAATTCTTCAGCTGCTGTGGTAGGATTCACACTCCAAGCATTAGTCTTGGCCTCTGATCTACTACCCCCGTATCATAACCATGATGCTACTGTAGGCCTAAATAAATATAAGGATAGGAGCAGGGTTAGGCCATATGAGCTCTCAAGCCTGCCCTGCTATTCGTTAAGATCATGGCTGATCATCTACTTCAACTTCACTTTCCCAACCTACCCGATATGCCTTGATTACCACAGTGAGCAAACATCTGCCTCAATCTTGAATATACTCAATGACTGAGCACCCACGACTCTCTGGGGTAGAGTGTTTCAAAGATTGCCAACTTCCGAATCGAGAAAAGTGAAGATGCTGTTTCATGGCGTGAAAGTGTAACCCATTGTTGCCCAGGTTAACACTTTATTTTCACAGTTTTCACTGACTTGATTTTCTGGCACTATTTTTTAAATGCTAAGAGATGGATTGCAATGGTCAGTGTGCATGAATGGCGGAGCAGACTCAATGGGCTGAATGGCCTACTTCTGTTTCTACATCTATGGTCTTATCCCTCAATAACTAATTCCAGGGAATCAAGGGATATGGGAAAGGGCAGGAAGGTGTAGCTGAAGTTGGGCATCAGTCATGATTGTGTGGCGTGAAGGAGCAGGCTCGAGGCGTTGTGTGGCCTAATCTGCTCCTATTTCTTATGTTCTAATAATGGCCTAGATTTGATCTGGATTGGGACAATACAGTAATGGTTACCACCACTGGTTCCAACTGTACTTTGTTTTCTTTTTCTATCCTCATTATAGCTGCTAACTACAAGATTAGTGGATTTGAATGCCAACTCAGCAATGCTTTGGCAATGTGGCAGCAGTAGTGTTCAAAATCATGAGGGTTCTGGACAGAGTAGATAGGGAGAAATTGTTCCCATTGGTGGAAGGATCAATAACTAGAAGACACTGAAATTAGGTGAGTGGCAAAAGAACCAAAGGAGACATGAGAAAAATCTTTTTACCCAGCGAGCGGTCAGGAATTCACTGCTTGAGAGTGTGGTGGAGGCAGGTTCAGTCATGGCTTTCAAAAGGAATTATTTGAAGAGAAAATAAAAACAAAAATACCTGGAAAGACTCAGCAGGTCTGACAGCATCTGCAGAGAGGAATATAGTTAACATTTCGAGTCCGTATGACTCTTCAACAGAACTAAGGAAAAATAGAAAAGGGGTGAAATATAAGCTGATTTAAGGTCGGAGGGGGTGGGGTGGGACAGGTAGAGCTGGATAGAGGCCCAGTGATAGGTGGAGATAACCAAAAGATGTCATAGACAAAAGGACAAAGAGGCGTTGAAGGTGGTGATATTATCTAAAGGAATGTGCTAATTAAGGTTAGAAAGCAGGACAAGCAAGGTACAGATAGCCCTAGTGGGGGTGGGGTGCGGTGGGGTGAAGGAATCAAAAAAGGCTAAAAGGTAGAGATAAAACAATGGATGGAAATACATTTAAAAATAATGGAAATAGGTGGGAAAAGAAAAATCTATATAAATTATTGGAAAAAACAAAAAAGAGGGGGAAAATTGGAAAGGGGGTGGGGATGGAGGAGAGAGTTCATGATCTAAAATTGTTGAACTCAGTATTCAGTCCGGAAGGCTGTAAAGTGCCTAGTCGGAAGATGAGGTGTTGTTCCTCCAGTTTGCGTTGAGCTTCACTGGAAAAATGCAGCAAGCCAAGGACGGACATGTGGGCATGAGAGCAGGGTGGAGTGTTGAAATGGCAAGAGACAGGGAGGTCTGGGTCATTCTTGCAAGGTGTTCTGCAAAGCGGTCACCCAGTCTTCATTTGGTCTCTCCAATGTAGAGGAAACCGCATTGGGAGCAGCGAATGCAGTAGACTAAGTTGAGGGAAGTGCAAGTGAAAAGCTGCTTCACTTGAAATGAGTGTTTGGGCCCTTGGACGATGAGGAGAGGGGAAGTAAAGGGGCAGGTGTTGCATCTTCTGCGGTTGCATGGGAAGGTTCTGTGGGAGGGGGTTGTGGTATAGGGGGTGATGTAGGAGTGGACCAGGGTGTCCCGGAGGGAACGATCCCTATGGAATGTTGCTGGGGGGGGGGTGAAGGGAAAGATGTTTTTGGTGGTGGCATCATGCTGGAGTTGGCAGAAATGGCGGAGGATGATCTTTTGAATGCAGAGGCTGGTGGGGTGATAAGTGATGACAAGGGGGACCCTATCATGTTTCTGGGAGGGAGAAGAAGGTGTGAGGGCGGATGCGCGGGAGATGGGCCGGACATGGTTGAGGGCCCTGTCAACCACCGTGGGTGGAAAAGCTCGGTTAAGGAAGAAGGAAGACATGTCAGAGGAACTGTTTTCGAAAGTAGCATCGTCAGAACAGATGACTTATCACCCCACCAGCCTCCGCATTCAAAGGATCATCCTCTGCCATTTCCGACAACTCCAGCATGATGCCACCACCAAACACATCTTTCCTTTATCCCCCCGGCAGCATTCCATAGGGGTCGTTCCCTCCGGGACACCCTGGTCCACTCCTCCATCACCCCCTACACCACAACCCCCTCCCACGGCATCTTCCCATGCAACCGCAGAAGATGCAACACCTGCCCCTTTACATCCCCTCTCCTCACCGTCCAAGGGCCAAAACACTCCTTTCAAGTGAAGCAGCATTTCACTTGCATTTCCCCCAACTTAGTCTACTGCATTTGTTGCTCCCAATGAGGTCTCCTCTACATTGGAGAGACCAAACGCAGACTGGGTGACCGCTTTGCAGAACACCTTCGGTCTGTCTGCAAGCATGACCCAGACCTCCCTGTCACTTGCTATTTCAACACCCCACCCTGCTCTCATGCCCACATGTCTGTCCTTGGCTTGCTGCATTGTTCCAGTGAAGCCCAACGCAAACTGGAGGAACAGCACCTCATCTTCCGACTAGGCACTTTACAGCCTTCCGGACTGAATATTGAGTTCAACAATTTTAGATCACGACCTCTCTCCTCTATCCCCAACCCCTTTCAAATTTCTCCCCCTCCTTTTTGTTTTTTCCAATAATTTATATAGATTTTTCTTTTCTCATCTTTTCCATTATTTTTAAATGTATTTCCATCCATTGTTTTATCTCTACCTTTTAGCCTTTTTCAATTCCTTCACCCCACCCCACCCCCACTAGGGCTATCTGTACCTTGCTTGTCCTGCTTTCTACCCTTAATTAGCACATTCCTTAGATAATATCCCCACCTTCAACACCTCTTTGTCCTTTTGTCTGTGACATCTTTTGTTTATCTCCACCTATCACTGGCCCTCTATCCAGATCTTCTTGTCCCACCCCCCTGCAACCTTAAACCAGCTTATATTTCACCCGTTTTCTATTTTTCCTTAGTTCTGTTGAAGAGTCATGCGGACTCGGAACGATAACTGTGCTCTCTACACAGATGCTGCCAGACCTGCTGAGTTTTTCAAGGTATTTTTGTTTTTGTTTTGGATTTCCAGCATCCGCAGTTTTTTGCTTTTATCTGAAGATAAAACTTGCATGGCTACAGGGAGAGGGATTGGTTGAGACCTGTCCAACGTGTGGCCCGCGCAGCCCCTCTATACAGACCCGGGAGCCAGTTTTCCAAACGTCGGTCAAACAGGTAAGCTGCAATGGAAGTTCCTGCAAGGAACAGCTCCTCCAATCACAGACTGGTTCTGTCTCGCATATGCTGCTGATAGGCTCATTAGTGAGCCTATCAGCAGCAAATGTGGAAGGGAAAACAATCTGTGATTGGAGGAGCAGCAAACACCAGCAGCGGTGAGTTTGGGGCCAGGGGAACAGAGCACTGGGGAGCGGGCCCAAAGGGAACAGGGCGCTGGGGAGCGGGCCCAAAGGGAACAGGGCGCTGGGGAGCGGGCCCAAAGGGAACAGGGCGCTGGGGAGTGGGCCCAAAGGGAACAGGGCGCTGGGGAGCGGGCCCAAAGGGAACAGGACGCTGGGGAGCGGGCCCAAAGGGAACAGGGCGCTGGGGAGCGGGCCCAAAGGGAACAGGACGCTGGGGAGCGGGCCCAAAGGGAACAGGGCGCTGGGGAGCGGGCCCAAAGGGAACAGGACGCTGGGGAGCGGGCCCAAAGGGAACAGGACGCTGGGGAGCGGGCCGAAAGGGAACAGGGCGCTGGAAAGCAGGCCCAGGGGGAACAGAGTGCTGGGTCCACCTGGGGGAGAGGCTGGCTGCGAGGCCCGGGAGTGAGACACTGTGGAGGCTCAGGTTGGGAGGAGGGGATAGGCTGACTGCCGTGTGTAGGAGATTGAGTGTCTGTGTATGTAGGAGTAAGAGAGATTGTGTGTAGGAATAGGAGGGAGAGTGAGATGGAGAGCGAGGGAGCCTGTTTGTGTGTGTGTGTGTGTGTGTGAGAGAGAGAGTGTGAGAGTGAGAGAGTGTGTGTGTGTATATCTGTGTGTGTGTGTGTGTGTGTGTGTGTGTGTATATCTGTGTGTGTGTGTGTGTGTGTGTTTGTGTGTGTGTGTGTGTGTGTGTGTGTGTGTGTTTGTGTGTGTGTGTGTGTGTTTGTGTGTGAGACAGTGTGTGAGTGAGAGAGAGAGTGCGTGTGTGAGTGGGAGTGGGAGAGAGAGGACGATATCGTCCCAGATTTGCACTAAGTGCGGTAGCGGTCATGAAGAAAGGTATTTTACCCGCTGGTCACAGTGGTGGGTTTTGGCGCCGTATAAATTCTTCCTGCCTCATAAATTATGCAGTCACGGGAAACATGCTGGATCGCTGGCTGGATTGGTCTGCCATATCATTACCTCACCGCTTCCTCACGCTGGGCGCCTTATTTAAATTGCCACCTTCTGGATGCTATGGAGGCCTGTCATGGAGTCCTGTACCCCCACTCTGGCCGCAGGAAGCCGCAGTCTCACTGTTCTGGCTTGGCAGGCGGTGGAGAGGTGGTCAGTGCCAATGCTGCACACAAGAGGTGGGCCATCTAGTGCAGAAAACGGATGGATGATCTCATCCGTGTCGCCAGGGTAAGACAACCATCTCATCAATCATAACTTGCCCATCACACATTCACTGGCATCTCACTCACTGCCAACTCAAGGGACATCACCACTCACTCTCTCACACACACACCCAAATCTCCATCCAGCCTCATCTCCTCTGGAGACTGCCTCCTCAGCCTGTCCATGGCTCCGCTCAGCACACACACACGCCTGGCATCCTTCTCATTTGGCTGGACATGTGCCTTGCTCACACTCTCTCCATCTGTCAAGATCATACACAATCAGTGAGCGAGGTCCCAGATTGGGGGTGAAGTGCCGGACATCTAGGTCCTCACTCCATTCGAGAGTCGAGTGTTGGAGCTGGCTGGAGAGGACCTTGACCCTGACAGTGAGGTTGGCGGTGAACACCCATGTGAGGATCCTGCACCATATTCTCCCTCTCTCAACGCTCCTCTGCGTCCACTGTTCTGAGTTCAACGTGTTGCCAAGCACTAATAATCTCCACTTTCTCTCCTGAACACATCAGCCACGCCGCCCTCAGGCAACTTTGACCCCAGCTCCAGTGCCAAGAGCACCCCGGATGAGAACCCTGAGGGCAGCGCCGTTGAAGATCCATCACAGTGCTTACCCATACCCTCCACCAGTGCAGCGGCACACACCTCGGTGGGACCTAGCTTTAGAGTAGCCTCGGGATCACAATCTGGTGAGTACATCACACTGCCTGATCCACAGCGGGCGGAGGCAGGGACATCCTTTGTTGCCGGCACTTGGAGGGCTGCTGGAAGCAAGGAACCTGCTGAGTCCGAGTCAGATGATGAGCCTCTGGACTCGGTCCTCAATCAGTTGCTGGAGCTGCAAAGCCAATCACGGGAACATCAGGAAGGGATGTCCGCTGCACTCCTCAGATTGCGAGGGGTGATGGAGGAATCTGTCCGCCTTCAGACTGAGGTGAAAGCGTTGCCAATGCACCGAGGTCAATGGTGGTAGAATGGCGGCCGCCATGGAGACCTTGGTCCAGGACATCAATCCTGCACTGCTGCGGGGCTGAACTCCATCGCTGACGCCATAGTTGGCCTCCAACAGTGTCAACGGGAGAGGGGTGTGCGGCAGTTCAATCTCATTCCAGCTTCCCCTTCTCCTCAAGGAGTCAGCCAGGGGCCCACGGACAACCATAGGGAGGAGTTCCAGCAGCTCGACACACCAGGGCCATCCACCCAGATGACTCCAGGAATGTCCGGCTGATCCAAATCCCCTCTTCCTGTGACCCCATCGTTTCCAGCTCCACAGGCTGAGGAGGGGGCAGCCAACCCATTGCAGGACACCCAAAGCAGGCCTGGGCCCTGAAGTTTTAGGCCCCCCAGAGGACGTCCGCCAAGATCATCACAGACAGGGCGTAGCAGTCAGCAGGCTGACTCCACCTCTGCTGTGGATGTCGGGGGAGCACCAAGACATAGCGGCAGGGTTAGGAAGGTTAAGAAGCTGCACAACCTGGGCATGGGCATTAATCACTTGTACATAAAGTTCACTATTGTAAATAAACTCCCAAGAATGCCTCCCTGTCTATGCCTCCTTGTTCTGATGAGTAGTGTTTGTGTCACTCAGGTGTGAAACCTCGGTTCCTGCACAAGATAAATGCAGTTGTCTCAGTCCAGGGCCTCTTCCCTGTGCAGTGTGTAACCTTCAGAGCAAAGTGATGGTCCAGCTTCACACTCACTGGACACATCAGTGATGCCTGCACCTCGATGGTACTTGTCATTGCTGCCAGAATGTCATGGGCAGGTGTCACAGAGTTCCTATTCCATTCTGTGTGTGCGCTCAGCACCTTTGAGGTGTGGCTGGCCCCCTCATCTCTTCAGTATCTGGGACCTGTGACGTGTTCCTGAAGGGGTCAGGTGCTGAAGGCTGACAAAGGATCAGGTGCTGTGTCTTTATGATATGGCCCTGATTACAGAGCGCGAGCGCCATCTACAGACCCTGGGCCTAGTGAAACACCCACGAGTGACGGCTCTCCATAGATCTTCAGCTGTGTACACCGCAGGCCCTACTGCCCCTTCATCTTGAGGGAGGTGCTCCTCCCTTTATCGAGCCAGATGCCTCTGCCGTTCTTTTCTTCTTCTTCTTCTCTGCTCCCTGTAAGCCATGAGGAACGCCGCTAAGTAGCCAGGCTCCTTAATCCTGATCTTCTCCTCCTGCAGGATCAGAGAGAGACACCTGGTTGGGCATGGGTGTACTAAGGACCTCTCTCTTGTCTAAGTCTGGAGGCCCCTTCACGAGAGTGCTGGCCACCACTTGGATGGCCAGTGTGTAGTGTGCTCATTGGCTGTCCGAAACCCCACCCCCTCCACCCTCCACCCTCCACTTGACCAATTGGCAGCAGCTTTGCCCACTGGACTGCAGGCTGTGCTCTCAGCTCAGGCACAGGCATTCTCCTAACCCTCACTGCAAGGCTGCACTGTTAGCTTGAACCATGAGGGACACTGGTCCAAACCTGAATAAAGACATTGCAAGGAGCTGTGAGCGTCTCCACCAGTGACTGCGCCATGTCCGCCTTTCACAAGGGGGATTGGACAACCTGCCCAGTCGGCCAATTGTTCTGCTGCCCCATAAAACACACATTAATTTACAGCCTGTGCCTGAGGGGTGAAGAATTCTGGAGCATTTAGTGGCACGTTCATGCTTTTGCGTTGCTGGAGTGGGCAGCAAAGCTTCAGAGGCCCAACACTGAGCACATCAACGGAGCTGCCGCTGAACGGTCTCAGCTGTGGAAGATGCTGACTTTTGACAAGCTTTTCTAGTGTGTGGCCGCTTCCCTCACACCCCCACCCCCCACCTTCCCTCCCCTCCCTGGCCTGTGCTCATGTCCTTCCTTCAGTCTGTGCTGCTTTGCCTCCACCCCTACCCCCACCCCCGGCCTCACCCACACCGGAGCGCTTGTCCCGGCACCTGCGCTGAAAGCCAGCTGGGGAAAAGTGACTTGCCTGTGCATCCCCCCCCCCGAATGCCTCTTCACTGATTGTCCTATGATCGATGCTTGTGGGCGCTGCGCAGGGTTATGTGCGCTCACCTCCGAGTTCCCCTCGAAGTTCAGGTCACCAGCTGCGCGCTTTTTAAAAGCAATTGTGAAGCTTGCTGTTCTGATGCTGCGTCGATGTGGGCGGTGGGGGGGGGGGTGGGGGGTGGGTTTGTGGGGGGGATGTGTGGGTGATTCCAGCATCCGGGCACAATAATGAGATGCAAAAGTGTTGAAATTAGGTTCCCTTTGTGAGGTGGCGGGAAATGCGTCCCACCGTGTGTGTGTGTGTGTGTGTGTGTGTGTGTAAGAGAGAGAGTGTGTGTGTGACAGAGAAGGAGAGAGAGAGTTTGTGTGAGAGGGAGAGAGGAGTGTGTGTGTGAGAAAGATAATTTGTGTGTGTGTGAGAGAGAGAAAGAGAGTGTGTGAGAGAGAGAGTGAATGTGTGTGTGTGTGTGTGTGTGTGAGAGAGAGAAAGAGAGTGTGTGAGAGAGAGAGTGAGTGTGTGTGTGTGTGTGTGTGTGTGTGAGAGAGAAAGAGAGTGTGTGAGAGAGAGAGTGAGTGTGTGTGTGTGTGAGAGAGAGAAAGACAGTGTGTGAGAGAGAGAGTGAGTGTGTGTGTGTGTGAGAGAGAGAGAGAAAGAGAGTGTGTGAGAGAGAGAGTGTGTGTGTGTGTGTGAGAGAGAGAGAAAGAGAGTGTGTGAGAGAGAGAGTGAGTGTGTGTGTGAGAGAGAGAGAAGGAGAGTGTATGAGAGTGTGTGTGTGAGAGAGAAAGAAAGAGAGAGTGTGTTTGTGAGAGAGAGAGAGAAAGAGAGAGTGTGAGAGAGAGAGTGAGAGTGTGTGTGTGAGTGAGAGAGAAAGAGAGTGTGTGAGAGAGAGAGTGAGAGAGTGTGTGTGAGAGAGAGAGAAAGAGAGAGCATGTGTGTGTGAGAGAGAGAGAGAAAGAGAGTGTTTGTGAGCGAGAGAGAGAGAAAGAGTGTCTGTGCAGGAGTGAGTGAGAATGAGAGTGTGATTGTGTGTCTGCCTTACTCTCAGTGTCAGGTTTCTTATTCTCACCACTATACCAACACATACACACACCCACTCACCCTGAGACTGGGACTGGACCTTACACACACCCTCTGACCCTCTCACACTGGTCATTTTTATTAATTACCCTTATTTAACTTGACAGCTTCTTGCTATGACATTGCTTTATTTTTGTCCAGCAATTGTTTCTTTCCTTAATGCCTCAACTTTTTTTTTGAAATTCAGTTTAAAATTGTGCCGAGCCTTATCTTTCTGAAATTAGCTCATTGCCCCATCGAGAGAAAAAAATTGCAAATGTGTCCCCCCCATTCCCCCCCAACCCCCAACCCCCCACCCCCCACAATGAAAATGTTGGACAAGCCTGGATTAGCTGAACTCCCCTTCAGAGGGCTGGCATGAACACCGAGAGCTGAATGGCCTCCGGCACTGTAATCGTTCTCTGTTTCTATGATTCTAAGCGTAAAGAGAGAGAAGTCCGGTCTGACAAGAGTCCGGTGGAAGGAGTTACCAGGGCTCGCTTATGATTCCCACACACCAGAGCATTTCAGCAAAAGAACAAGCATCTTGCCATATATAGAGGGGCCTTTATCAGCGAGTAAAATTGCTGGTGCAGAGATAATCTCTTTATTGATGCCCATAGCATGATAGCATCAGAAAGATAAATCAGTGCTGATTTGTAGGGAAAAGGATTATAAAGAAACCTAATTGAAGCATTCAGCGGAACTCACCAAATGTAAGCAAAAACCTGGAGCATTTTGCTTCCTGATTAAATTACTGACCTGTAAATTCTTGTTCAACACAGTATAGTATTTCCATCACCCATTTGCAACCATGATTTATGATTTTACAAGATATTGCGATATGATGGACAAGATATCTGCTTCTTTCGATTGAGTTACTCAGCAGCTTTCCTCTCTGTGGTCTTGTGGCACAGTGGGTACTGTCCCTTCCTCTGAACCGCAAACTCCGGGCTCAAGTTCCACTCCAGGACTTGATGGCAAGGGCAGGTGTGTTCATAATGTGGCCAAACAGGTTGATTATCAGGCTTGAGCTGACAAGTGGCAAGTAACATTCGCGCCACACAAGTGCCAGGCAATGAGCATCTCCAACAAGAGAGAATCTAACCATCGCCCCTTGACATTTAATAGCATTGCCATCACTGAATTCCCCCACCATCAACATCCTGGGGTTACCATTGACCAGAAACTTAACTGGACCAGCCATGTAAATACTGTGGCTATAAGAGCAGGTCAGAGGCTGGGAATCCTGTGGCGAGTAACTCACCCCCTGACTCCCCAAAGCCTGTCCACCATCTACAAGGCAGAAGTCAGGAGTGTGATGGAATACTCTCCACTGGCCTGGATGAGTGCAGCTCCCACAATGCTCAAGATGCTTGACACCACCCAGGACAAAGCAGTCTGCTTCATTGGCACCCGATCCACAAACATTCGCTCCCTCCACCACCCTCAGGGTCTGAGCTATGAGAAAAGATTTGATAGGCTGGAGTTGTTTTCCTTGGAGCAGCGAAGGTTGAGAGGGGACCTGATAGAGGCTCATAAGATTATGAGGGGCATAGATAGTGTGGTTAGAAAGACACTTTTTCCATTAGTAGGGGGGTCAATAACCAGGGGCCATAGATTTAAGGTAAGAGGTAGAAGGCTAAGGGGGGAGTTGAGGAGAATTTTTTTTTACCCAAAGGGTAGCGGGAGTCTGGAACTCACTGCCTGAAAGTGTGGTTGAGTCAGAAACTTCCGTAACATTTAAGAAGCATTTAGATATTCACTTGCATTGCCCTAGCCTCCAGGACTATGGGCTAAGCGCTGGAAAATGGGATTAGTGTAGTCAGATCTTTGTTGACCGGCACGGATATCATGGGCTTAATGGCCTCCTTCTGTGCTGTAGACATCTATGCGTCTATGAGTCACCGACAATGGCAGCAGACGCATTGGAAGACCACCACCCGGAAGTTCCCATTCAAGACACGCACCACCCTGACTTGGAAATATATCACCGTTCCTCACTATCCCTTTGGCAAAATCCTGGAACTCCCTCACTAACAGCACTGTGGGTGTACCTACACCACATGGACTGCAGCGATTCAAGAAGGCAGCTCACCACTACCTTCTCAAGGGATGGGCAATAAATGCTGGACTAGCCGGCGACACACACATCCCTTGAATGAATATTTAAAAACAATTCTTCCAGCACACACCATTGGCAGGTGCTAAGAGTGGGAGAGTCTCCTGGTCAGCCATGAGTGCATAATAAAGCTTGGCTGAGAGCCCAGAAATCCATTAGATTGTTGAAATACCTGAGCTCCAGGAAAAACATTGCTTGATTGACAGCTCTGGCTCACTGATCTCTTCTGTCAATTGCACAGTATTTATTTACACAAGATAAAGAGGTTTCAAGTGCTTGCAGTTTTTGCTATTGAGACTTTAAAGGGTTTGGATGATTGACACATTTATTGGTCTGTAGTGAAAAGGAGACTTTTTTAATTAAGTGGGAAGTTATCTATGAATGACTTTTTTTAAAGCTTTTATTTATACATCCTATTGTCACTATAAGGTTTATTAGTTCTACACAGTGTCTAGAAGGTGAATGGGCATGGAAGTGCCATAACTTGGCGTAGGCAGCATGAGGGGCCATTGTGGGTGGGTGGGTGGGGGGGCTTCCTTTGGCATGGGGGGGCATGAGGATGACCTTTTGAACTTACCCTTTCTATGGTTCATGACAACTCTGAGGCACCGTGAACTCTTTGAAAAGCTGGCCCAACTCCGTGGGCGGAATTTTATAGTCCCTTCCCGGCAGGATTTTATGGTCCCTCCAAAGTCAATGGACTTTTGAACAGCTGGCTGCATTTTACGGTCTGCCGTCACGGTGACAGGGCCATAAAATCCTGCCCCATGGAAATTGCGGAAGACAAGGACGTGCCTATGGAGCCAGCCGGGTCGGGAGTGCAGCTTGCGAGCTTTGTGACTCAATCCAGCCCGCACCCTTAAAATGCTCTACTGAAACTCAGAAACCCCGGGAATGGGGCTGGGAACCCCGGACACAAAAAACAGAAAACGCCCAGCAGGTCTGGCAGCATCTGTGGAGAGAGAAACAGAGTTAACATTTCAAGTCCGTGTGACTCTTCCTCAGAGCTCTGAAGAAGTGGTTCCATTTAAATGGGATTTGAACCCATGACCCCAGAGCATTAACCTGGGCCTTCGGATTACTAGTTCAGTGACATTACCCCTATGCCACTGTTTCCTAACCATCCTACTGCCCCCGCCACCTCAACCTCTCTGCTTCTCAGTTCTATCTGTTGAGTGGATTGGAAGATAATGGCTTGGCTAAGGCTCTTGAACACATCAGCAAAGAGGGTGGCAAACTGAGTACAGAGAAGATCGGTTTAAAAAAAAATCTATTAAATATACTGAGATGTGCATAGTGCTTGGTGTAGGGATGGGTTTTAAGGCGGAAGGAGTGGAAGACGAGTTTTGGGGAAAGAATTGCAGCAAGGCAGAGTATGGGGTGGGGACGGAGACTGAAAGTAGGTGTGGGGAGGTGAAGTCAGGAAAGAGGATTTGGGAGCAGCTGCAGGGTTGATAGAGGTTGCAGGGATTGTGAGGAGTGAGGTTGTGGAGGGATTCGAAGACAAGGACACAAAGACTTTGAGACATTCAGAGCTTCAGAAAGCTCTGGTGTGGAGCCTTCAGTCTCCGTCCCCACCCCATACTCTGCCTTGCTGCAATTCTTTCCCTAAAGCCCGTCTTCCACTCCTTCCTCCTTAAAACCCGTCCCTACACCAAGCACTATGCACATCTCAGTATTTGATAGATTTTTTTTTAAAACAGATCTTCTTTGTAGTAAGTTTGCCACCCTCTTTGCCGATGTGTTAAATGGTTGGGTTTCTCCAGCAAATATGTCCTCGCATTGCACACATCTAATCAGTAAACTAATGGAACATTGGATGATTGATTGGCTGCTTCTGCGTCAGGTATGCAACTTGCATTTCATTTGAATAAATAAGTACCGTGCTGTTTGATTTGCGCCTCAGCTCCAGTGTTTAGTATCGATAGTCCTTGAGCAGGGTTGTTTCTGTACATTTAAAATAGCACGCCATTTGAAATTCAAATGTTATACCAACAGAATTAAAAGAAAGCACAAAACCCCAGATAACAACCACTGTTCGTTTTTGTCAACAGGCAGGCAAATGAAGCCTGCAAAAGGGGCTGGCTGGTGAGTAAGACAGCAGAGTTTTGTTGGGGTTTGGCCACTCATCAGTCACAGCTGCATGCTGCCCTGTGACAAGTTTGTTCTGGTGCTGAGTCAGCCGACATCAGATTGACTTGCCTCGCTGGGGAAGCAGCCTTCCTTTGATTTGGAATATCATGATGGGATTAGCTATATGCAAACTGTCGGGCAAAATCAAGTTCCAGGTGATGAGGAGGAAATCGTCAGGTAGGGGGGGGTCCATGTCCTTTTCTTTAACGTTACTCCTGACAGCAGCAAGTGGAATTTAAAGACTTTTTTTCTGCTGTCATGACATGCTTTGCATTGCTTATGCCTGCTTTATTATTTTAACGCACAAAAGCTCTAATGCTGCGATTGTGCTCTAGGTTTGGAGGGTTTTGTTAACTTCTGTCGATGCTAATCTCTCTCTGATGCTCTCCCATCCAAACTTGTGGATAACGCTTGCTTTGCAAAACTGACCCCTGGATCCAGGGATCGGTGGGATCAACAAGTGTCGTTGCAGCGTGTCAGTTCACGGTGAGATTACACGCTGAACCCCTGATTGTCACCGCGTAAAGATTATTTCACTGACCTCTTTGCCTCCAGCCACAGTAAATTCCAGTTTATTCAAAGCAAAGCTGCCGTAACCTGTACAGAGATATTTAAATGCACTGGTGTGTTTTTAGCTAGGTAGGCTGCATAATAAAGAAAGGAAAGTAAAAGATCTTTCCTCTTAAGATGCAAAGCTATATATGTCCCACTTGGACTATCTTAGTCATACCGTTTGCCAGTCAATAGCAGCTGTAAGGCATTTTTTAAAAATTTGATCATGGGATGCAGGCATCGCTGGCTAGGCAGCATTTACTGCCCTTCCCTAATTGCCCTTGTTCAGAGGGCATTTTTAAGACTCAACCACACTTCTGTGGGCCTGGAGTCACATATAGGCCAGACCAGGTAAGGATGGGATTTCCTTCCCTAAAGGGCATTAGTGAACCAGGTGGGTTTCTATGGCAATTGACAATGGTTTCATGGTCATCATTAGACTTTTAATTCCAGATATTTATTGAATTCAAATTCCACCATCGGCAGTGGTGGGATTTGAACCCGGTTCCTCAGAGCATTATTTTGAGTCTCTGCATTACCAGCCCAATGACAATACCAATACTTACATTCATCAACACTTCAGCCTTTGGCTCAGTGGTCACACTCTCACCTCTGAGGCTGTAGATCTAGGCTACAAGCCCCAAGCTAGAGGCTTCAGGGCGTAATCCAGGTTGGCACCCCAGTTCACTGTTGAAGGAGTTCTGTACTGTGAGAGATGCTGTCTGTCGGGTCAGACGTTAAACGAAGTCTCCTTCTGCCCTCACAAGTAAATGTAAAAGATGCCTTGGCCTATTCGTAGTAGAGCAGGGAAGCTTCAATGGTCTGGGAAATATTTATCCCTCAAGCCAACATTCATGGCACGGATTAACTGGTCATTAATCTCATTGCTGTTTGTGGGAGCTTGCTGTGCGCAAATTGGCTGTCAGATTTCCTCACATGACTACAATTCAAAAGTCTTTCACTGGCTGCGAAGCACTACTTTCTTCCATGTTTTATATTCTCTCTGTACTCGCCTCTTTCACGCACCCTGTTCTGTTGGAAAAAGTACCACCTTTCCAATGCTTTTGGTCTTAAAAGTACATTTCCACGACACAGTTCTCAGATTGGCTTAGTTGATAGTGCTCTTGTCTGAGTTGGATGGTCATGGGTTTGAGTTCCACTGCGAGGATTGAAGGACGGAATGGATGAGGACACTTTGGCCCAGAATTTCCTTAATCTCACTTCCTCCAATTTTGCACCGATCTCGCTCAGGAGAACTTGTACTCAGATTTCCTAAGAATTGTCATAGCTTATGTTGGAACATAGGAACACTTAGAAATCAGTGAAAAGAATGGGGGCCTTGAGGAAAGTGTGGGACAAACATCATCTTCCTTTCTCTTTATTGTTTTCTTATTGATGTTAAGAAAAATAAGTTTGAAACTATCAATCCATAATTTATGCACCTCAAACCCAAGATGACTAAAAGAATGCAGTGGTGGAAATTTTTCCTTCCTTTAACACAACAGATCCTCATACCATAAAAAAAATTGCTACAAATCATCAAACTCGTGTCTTTGAAACCAGCACTTCATTCACCTGATGCCCACAGTTGCCTGTCCTTGCCCCATCTCTAATCGAGACAACGTAGTATAAGTTTGAGACCTTGATTTGGTCATTGTGATGAGACCTCTGGTTCTGGGAATGGCGAATGCTCCAGGGATACCACCTCTAAATTGGGAAAGGGGGAAAATAATTTTATCCTGTAGAGGGAACTGAGTTTTCACAATAGGAAAATTAGATTGAGTATCTACTTGGGAGTTAATGCTGAAGTTATTTCAAGGGCAAACTAGTGATGGGCAATAAATCCTGGCCCAGCCAGTGAAGCCCACATCCCATGAATGAATAAAACAAAACCTGGGTTATTTAGTATTGGAATATCAGTCGCCACCAAGGCCTGAATGCCTCTTCCTAAAGATGGTAACCAAATACTTTTTGTCTTCCAGGCTGGACCATATATTGACTGAAGATTTAAAACTTTATGTTGGGCAGAAAATTTTGCTCGGTGGGTGAGTGCGCTCCCGGCCTGCCCGAGCGTGAAATGATGTACGTTGACGACAGGCTGAGTGTGCCGACGTCAATGCACAGTCACGTGATAGTTCGGTTGGCAGGGGGTGCGCTGGAGTTGGCAGCACGCCCGTTGACAATTAAAAGGCCTGTTAAGGCCATTAAGTTATCAATTGACTTCAGTTTTCTGCCAAGCGGCCTTTGCATTTTTTTGGAAACCTCATCCACAGTCGAGATGAGGTTTCCAAAAGCAAATAAAAATAAAATAAAAACGTTAATTTTTCATTAATAACATGTCCCTGCTCATGTGACAGAGCCTCATGAGGGGACATATTTCATTACATTTTTATTTTTTATTACTTTTTTTTCTATCTCTTCACCTTCCCCCCCCCGCACAAGTGCAAAGTTCACGCTCGCCCAGCTTGCCCTTCCCCCCGCCCCCACACACAGACAGCGCTGAGCGCTGCCACTCGTGTTTCACACGGGGCGGGCCTTAATCGGCCCCGATCGCCGGCGGCGGTTGGCTTCTTGACCGCCCCCTGCTGACCCTGCCTGACATGGGTGAAATTCTACCCATTGTAAACTGGGTTAGATATTACTGAGTCAGGTAATGCATCAAGCCATCACCATTGGTTGCAGAGTGAATTGTTGCAATCGACTAATATAAACTATTCTTGTTTTGTTTTCTCCAGACTGCAAGTATACCTGTCATACTCTTTGCCGAGACTTAGTCCAGCTTGACTGTCAACACAATGATAAATCAACAGATCCTAGCCCCTGTCCTGGTAACGTGGTGCAACAACACCTCAGGAGTGAAGAGGTATATTTTTTATTCATTTGGTTTCAACCAAGATTGAACATGAAATGTTTCAATAAGTTGTGAAAATATTTGAGTGTCTTACCTCAAGTTGCATTCTGTCCTATTGGGTAAAGGCACCTCCTAGTGTAGTCCAACCATAAATGATAAAGTCCCAGATTCTATGCTCTACCTAACTGTGCTCTCGCCTGTCCAGTTCTTTGCAGTTCCCCCATTTCTTCCACGATCTTCAACTTACTCATGAAGTCCCACCATCTTCTCGTTTGCGATTTTCCCATTCCTCCAACACTAAATACTGCATTCCCATCACTCCCATCTCTCCAAGCCACACTGCTCCCTATTTCCTATAATGATGATTTCATGATTCTCATCCTTGTTTTCAAATCTCTCTGTGGCTTTGCTCTATCCTATGTTATTGCCACCTGCCTCATATTCCTGCACACACCTTCAGCCCCCTGTGCCCTTACTCTTTCTATGTCTTTACTCTTTCTGCTCCACCATCGATGGCTGCTTGTACATCTACTACTCCCCTGCCTTCTTGAATTCCCTACCCAGTTTCCTCTCACTCCAGTTGGAAGCTTTCCCAAAACCCTCCTCTTTGACTATGCTTATGATCCCATGTGAAGCCGCTATATTCTCTTCCTCTATTCCAGGCCCCATGTCCATTAGATCCCTTATCTTGAAGTGCAATGTGACATCTTGCTTCACATGAAGAGTGCTTTATCAATGATAATTGTTAGTGAGGAGTAACCAGGGGCAGCAATTTGGGGCCCAATAATTAACTTCAACCTGTGTGGTCTCGGGATTGGAAGAACCAAAAATGGAGACCTTTGTATATGTAGGCTTGTGTGCTCATTTTCTAAAAATCCTTACTAGTGTTTAGTTAGTCAAAATAGATGGCCAGGTACTCTGTAGCCAATGGGAATATTTCCTTTGATCTTCACTTTTGTAGTGTTGCAGTCAGAACAAAGCAATCAGAATGCCTCTTGTGGCTGATGACTCTTGGGGCTGTCATCAGCTCTGTTTAAGAGAATATTTTATAACGCTGTTTCATTCTAGAATCATTTTTTGGCTTTGCCTCCTCTTTGTGTCTCAAAGTAATGTTGTTAACTTGGATCTGCAAATCAAAGAGCATTTGGGCTTATAAAGTGGACGTTAGAGCAGGTGAAAGAGTTATCGGGGTGGATTTTTGTCTTTACGACATGAATGTAAACCCGCTAGGGCGAATCACCTGCCCTGTTACAGCATCCACCTGATTTCCGTTGTGTTGGGTCCATTGGAGTAAAAACCCAGCTGGGTTCTGTTAACGGGCAAGTGATCTACTCCACCATTCACTCACCCATGCAATGAAGTCATACATTTACCCTTTCATTGCTGCTCCCTGGATGGGGAGGTGAACTGATCTGTAGGAAGTGGGTCATGATCAAAGCATTGTGCAGGAATGTGTCAATGTGGATGAAGAAACTTTGTTTGCTGCAGTTGATCCAGAAACACATTTTTATTGTACTTTCTGAAAGCCCCAAGCTCTCCTAATGGAGAGGGTAAATTTACCCCTTGTGGACTAATTTAGCAACTGATTTGAGTGCTTGTCCACATATTTCACTGTTGTCTAACGTGTCAAGTTAGATTTTCTGGCAATTTTTGTTTGTACCTGTCTGCCTGGGCATGGATGGCACAAAGCGTGTTTTTTTATCGGTGAGAAGCAGGGATTCCCCACGGGATGCATTATCTGACCCTTGATGGGGAAATTGTGCTTTAATAGTGTGAACTGTTACATAACATAATGGCTATTGGAAACCGAAACATGGCTACCCAGTGAACATGTGTACTTTGGTAAATATGAAAATGGCATAATTTTGAGCGTATTTGTTGGTCATTCAATGTATGCACAGGTCAATGGCTAGAACAACCTCCAGATAGCTGCAAAATAAGCAGGAACCCCCTCTCCTGATGAATAAGCAGTTGTGGCCTGCAGTGGCAGGGTGTTTAGGGTGGGGTGAGGTAGAGGATGGTGGCCCATCAATCAAAACCCCGCACTTCACAACACCCTGTGACATGGCCATTTAATAAGCTCCCACCACAACAAAGTCCTTCAAGGGTGGACTGGCTGATGGCTGTGAAGGTGGAGGAGAGCTGGCAGCAGAGCCTTGTCTTCAATTATCCTGGCTCGCCTGACTATTGGAACAAGACACTGCCCCACCAAGGTAGTGTGGGGCCTGCTGTGCAACAGGCCTTGCACTCTGAAAGTCAGGCCCGTCGACGGATGTGGGATACTGCATGTTGTCTGATCTTAGGTTGAAGCAAGTTATTCTGATTTACGTATTCATTGATGAGGCCGCATTAGCAACTCTTGAGCAGTCTTGAACACTCTGCCTTCAAAAAGTCATTAGTGTGGCGAGTCTTACAAAGAGAGATGTGAATGTTTCCAAGACTCCAAGTCAGAAAATAGACTCACAAGCCTGGACGTCCATTCAGTGGAGAAAGGAAGATTGAAGACTCTTGGGTTTTTAATGTGTTAAGAGAAATGGATACTTTAAAAAAAAAGGAAACAAAGGTATTAATATGGTGCATTTCATATTGTCAGAGCGTTCCATAGCTTCTTGGAGCTAATTAATTATGTTTTTTGTAATGTTTTCTCTGTTGTGATGTAGGCAAATACTGCAGCTAATTTGTGCACGGTATCATCCCACAAATGGTGATGGATGACTAGTTTTGTTTGGTGGTGTTCATTGGTGAATAAAATATTGGCAAAGAAACCAGGACAACTTTCATGGTCTTTATCAAATAGTGACATGGGAACCTTATACATCTACCTGAATAGATGGACTAGGCTTCGGTTTAATGTCTCATCGAAAAGCATAGAGTGTTGTACATAAAGGGTTAATGGTTATGTTAATTAGACAATGATATTAATGATAATGTAAGCATGACATCAATGTCAGATGACCAAGGGAGCAAGGTGCAGAACAGGCTGCATCCAGAGAATAACACGAGGTCTTGGATGTAAATAGTGTAAATAAACAGTTTTAAGAAAAACTAAATACTGACCGTCTTCAAGTCACTAGAGTTAAGTGAAATGTCATCGAGCTGGAAGACAACACAATTAAAGGGCAACAAGCCAAACAAGCATTAGCTTAGGCTCTGGTCAGGTCCTGGAGTGGGGCTTGAACCCAGGACCAGCTAAGTCAAGTATAGAGTCACTTATTTAGCTTAGATTGGATGAATATATAACAAAGGGGATATTAGCTAACAAGCCTCAATGGAGTTTAGAAATTAGTCTTTTCGCTCAGCGAGTTCTAGGTATGTTGTGCCATAGCAAATGCAGTTTGTATAGTATTGCTTAACTTTTGCTTTGATAAATACCCACCCTGGAATGGAAGGTTTCAGCAATATAATATGGACAGGAATAATCATACATATTGAAACATAATAGTTTCTGTCTTGCTGGCAAGTGTTACTCTGTTGTGGAGAGGAACTGAGTTTAATATTGTGAAGAGAGAGAGGTTCTATTGGTGGTGAAGCCACTGGGGGGAGTCCTTAATATCATTAATAAAATAATGTATGGGTTAATGATCAGGATCTTTGGAATGACTCTAGCTGGAGAGCAAGTAATTATGTTAAAATTATGAAAGTGAGATCAATTCTTCATTCACCATGGTTTGAGGGTTAAACTCCTGTAGATAAGGTCCTTGAATTGAAGGTAATTGCATAAAGAGCCAGAAGATGGCAGGACTTCTGGAATCTTAATGGTTCTTGGCTACAGTAGGGAACTCAAGTAATGAGAAACTGCCTTGACTTTTTAAACCTATTTTCCTTTACACGCTTAAGATGAAGAATAGTTGTAATTTAGTCATAGGGTGGAATTTTACCACAGTGGAATTTTACATCCCTGCTGAAGTCAATGGAATTTAGAATGGCTCGCTGCATTTTACACCCCCACCCCCCACACCCCCCCCCGCCTCCCACCAGCACTACTGCAACGGGGACATAAAATTCCAGCCAGTTACTTTATCTGCAAAGTCATATTCAATATTTCTATGTACTTTGAAGATTTGGAACCAGTAAGGTACATCTGGGCTGAATTTCAGACATGTTTCATGGGATAAAATACCAAACCCACCTGATTATTATAGAAACATTATTGAAAATGGCCATTGAGCCCATCCAGCCTGCTCTGCCATTCAATATGATCACGGCTGATCATCCACTTCGATGCCTTTTCCCCACACTATCCCCACATCCCTTTACCGCACAGGTGCTTAGAAATCCGTCAATCTCTGCTTTAAATGCGTTCAGCTTCCGCAGCCCTCTAGGGTAGAGAATTCCAAAGATTTACAACGCTCTGAGTAAAAGAATTTCTCCTCATCTCAGCCCTAAGTGGCTCCCCGCTTATTTTGAAAATGTGTCCCCTGGTTCTAGACTTCCCAACCCGGGGAAACATCCTACCTGCATCTACCCTGTCTATCCCTTTAAGTATTCTGTAGGTTTCAATGAGGTCATCTCTCATTCTTCCAAACTCTAGAGAATACAGGCCCAGTTTCCCCAATCTCTCTTCACAGGACTGTCTTGCCATCCCAGGAACAAGTCTAGTGAACTTTCGTTGCACTCCCTCTATGGCGATAATATCCTTCTTAAGGTAAGGGGACCAAAACTGTACATAGTACTCCAGGTACGGTCTAACTATTCTATAATATTCTTGGTATTGTTCAACTCATGCAGAATATATAATGAGTATGCAGAGATATGTAAAACATAGCCTTTATTAGAACACATCGTACTGCTAGTTACATCTTCCACAAGGCTGTACAAGAAAGCAAATCATGTGAAATTGTATCACTTCCTGTGGTGATGTGCACAGTATCTGAATAGCATATTAAACAGTTAGAATCAGGCCATTGCACTACAATTATCAGCTGACAGACATCTGCTTTGCAATGTAGTGACAGTTAGGGAATGACTTTTCTTCACTGTTGTCACTATTGCAATGCCGGAAATACTGCAGCCAATTTGCACATAGGAAAAATCAACAATGTGATAGTGATCTGGAACAGCATCCCAAAATATTTTCCAGTATAAATATTCCCATTTTAACACTTGAAAATTAACACAACTTTGATGCCAATGAAACCACAATAGCAATAAAGCAGCATAGTAACATTCAGTATCTAATTATTAAAGTGGGTATATTATAGATCAACATATAATGCATCATATAAAAATAAAAATCTGTTTTTAAAGTACTTAGTAAAAATGTTGTTATTTTATGTACTCACCAATCCATTGCTTCATCTGAGCCACCCATGGACCTTGGCCAGGAAGCAATGGAAGTCCAAGTTGATGTTCTTGAGGTTACTGATGAAGGAACCCAGTCCATTCTGCAGCACCAGGGTAATGGGGTTGGGCTCTGATGGATCACAGTTCAGCAGTGGAAGCATCACTGTGAGGCTTATTGCCTGGGTCAGGCATTGAAACTCAGTAAAGTGGGTATGGACAGGGGCCAATGGCCTGGATGAAGAGACTGAAAGATGAGCAGGGCAAGGGCAGGGCTGGATGCCACCTGGGCCCCAGTGCCAGTGAGGGGCACAGTCTCTGAGGAGGAGGAACTTGGCCATCTGCGCTGTTCAGTCACTTAGGAGCAAAGTAGTGTTGCATCTAGCTTCAGGGTTTGATCTTTTTATCGTTAACCTTTTTGAAAACGTGCTCTCATTTTGAATTCTTGAACAGTCCATGACAACTGAACACCTTCTGCATGAATGACAATGCATTCAGTCACGTTATAGGAATTTCCTTTATTTGACTGCAGGCATAACCAGGAAAAAACTGCAATCCTCAGAAATTTCTCACGGTCCCTTATTTGCTGTTTTTCACAGTGTGGGAACTGCTGACCTAGATAACCTCTTTTTTTAGCACAATGAAAGCAAAATACTGTGGATGCTGGAAATCGGAAATAAAAACAGAAAGTGCCGTGGTGAGAGAAACAGAGTTAACATTTCAAGTCAAATATGGCTCTTCTTAAGTTCTGAAGTCATATGAAACTCGAAACATTAATTCTGTTCTCTTTTCGATAATGTTCGAGGCATAAATATTGGCCAGGGAGAGCTCCCCTGCCTTCCTTTAAAATAGTGCCATGTCCACCTGATAGGGCAGACAAGGCCTTGGTGTAGTCTCATCTGAAAGACGACACCTCTGACAGTGCAGCACTGGGAGTGTCGGCCTAAATTGTGTGCTTGAGGGTCTGGAGTGGCACTTGAATCCACAAAACTTCTGACTCAGAGCCGCAGCTGACAGCCGCCACTGTGGGTTTGTTTAACAAGAACTTTTGATGTTCTGCCATGTCACACTGCATTGATCTGCTACAAAAAGCAGAGACAAATTAACAGTGTTTAGGTGGTTATTCACTTGGCCAGCTACCATCTTCAGTACACAATGAATACCTGTTAGACACAGCAGTCATTGTTCTAGCTTGTTCTGCTTGACATATTGCTTTTGCTCACAACAGCCAGAAGCAAACTAACAGAACGACAACTTTCTCGGTCTAATTACATTGTTTTTTAAAGTGTTATCTATTTGTAGTAATTTATCAAAAGCTGGAACTACATTGCTGCCTGGTCTACTTGCATTAACTGAGTTTACTGTAGACTTGTCTTGCTGATATTCAAGATGGGTAGTGCCTTATGATGTTTGTACTGCACTGGGTGGTGGCGTAGTGGTATTGTTACTGGACTGGTAATCCAGAGACCCAGGGTAGTGCTCTGGGGACCGTGGTGGGATGGTGGAATTTGAATTCAATAAAAAATTTGACCATGTCGCTTGTCGTAAAAACCCATCTGGTTCACTCATCTGCCATCCTTATCCGGTCTGGCCTACATGTGACTGCAAATCCACAGTAAAGTGGTTGACTCTTAAATGCCCTCTGAAATGGCCTAGTTAGTCAACAAAAAGGAATGAAACCAGACTGACCACCTGGCATCGACCTAGGCACCGGAAATGACAACGGCAAACCCAGCCCTGTTGACCCTGCAAAGTCCTCCTTATTAATGTATGGGAGCTAGTGCCAAAATTGTGAGAACTGTCTCACAGGCATAGTCATACTCATGGAATCATACCGCCATCACCCTCCTTGTCCTGCCGGTGGGACAGGACATACCCTGCAGATGTGGCAGCACAGTGGTATACAGTTGGGAGGGAGTTGCCCTGCGAGTCCTCAACATTTCATGGCATCAAGTCAAACATGGGCAAGAAAACCTCCTGCTGATTACCACGTACCGCCCTCCCTTAGCTGATGTTGAACCCCATTAGGAGGAAGTACTGAAGGTGGTAAGGGCGCAGAATATACTCTGGGTCGGGGACTTCAATGTCCATCACCAAGAGTGGCTTGGTAGCACTACCACAGACCGAGGTGGTCAAGTCTGCTTGACTGGGTCTGTGGCAAATGGTGATGGGTGCAAGGGGTAAAAAACATACTTGACCCCATCCTCACCAACCTGCCTGCTACCGGTGCTTCTGTCCATGACGGTATCAGTAGGAGTGACCACCGCACAGTCCTTGTGGAGACAAAGTCCTGTCTTCACATTGAGGATATCCTTCATCATGTTGTGTGTTGATCTAGCAACTCAAGACTGGGCATCCATTAGGTGCTGTGGGTCATCAGCTGCAGCAGAATTGTAACCGCAATCTGTAACCTCATGGCCTGGCATATGCCCCACTCTACCATCACCATCAAGCCAGGGGATCAACCCTGGTTCAATAAAGAGTGCAGGAGGGCATGCCAGGAGCAGCACCAGGCATACCTAAAAATGAGGTGACAACCTGGTGAAGCTAGAACACAGGACTACTTCTGTGCCAAATAGCATAAGCAGCAAGTGATAGACAGAGGTAGGTGATCCCATAATCAACAGATCAGATCTAAGCTCTGCAGTCCTGCCACATCCAGTTGTGAATGGTGGTGGACAATTAAACAACTCACTGGAGGAGGAGACTCCGCAAATATCCCCAACCTCAATGATGGGGGAGCCCAGCGCATCAGTGCAAATGCAAAGGCTGAAACATTCGCAACAATCTTCAGCCAGAAGTGCCAAGTGGATGATCCATCTCGGCCTCCTCCGGAGGTCCTGAACATCACAGATGCCAGTCTTCAGCCTATTCAATTCACTTCACATGATATTAAGAAATGGCTGAAGGCACTCAATACTGCAAAGGCTATGGACCCTGATAGTATTCCAGCAATAGTACTGAAGATTTGTGCTCCAAAACTTGCCGCACTCCTAGCCAAGCTGTTTTAGTACAGCTACAACACTAGCATCTACCCGACAATATAGAAAATTGCCCAGGTATGTTCTGTACACAAAAAGCAGGACAAATCCAACCTGATCATTTACTGCCCATTAGAACACTCTCAATCATCAGTAAAGAGATGGAAGGGGTCATCAGCAGTGCTATTATCCAGCACTTGCTTAGCAATAACCTGCTCACTGACACTCAGTTTGGGTTCCGCCAGGGCCACTCAGCTCCTGACCTCATTACAGCCTTGATTCAAACGTGGACAATAGAGCTGAACTCCCGAGGTGAAGGGAGAGTGACTGCCCTTGACATCAAGGCCTCATTTGACCAAGTGTGGCATCAAGGAGCCCTAGGAAAACTGATGTGAATGGGAATCAGGGGGAAAACTCTCTGCTGGTTGGAGTCATACTGAGCACTAAGGAAGATGGTTGTGGTTGTTGGAGGTCAATCATCTCAGCTCCAGGACATCACTGCAGGAGTTCTTCAAGGTAGTGTTCTCAGCCCAACCATCTTCAGCTGCTCCAGCAATGACCTTCCTTCCATCATAAGATCAGAAGTGGGGATGTTCGCTGATGATTGCACAATGTTCAGCACCATTCACAACTCCTCAGGTACTGAAGCAGTCCATGGCCAAATGCAGCAAGACCTGAACAATGTCCAGGTTTGGGCTGACAAGTGACAAGTAAGATTCACGCCACACAAGTGCCAGGCAATGAGCATCTCCAACAAGGGATAATCTAACCATTACCCCTCAATATTCAATGGCATTACCATCACTGAATTCTCCACTATCAATATCTTGGGGGTTACCATTGACCAGAAACTGAACTGGACTAGACAGATAAATACTATGGCTAAAAGAGCAGGTCAGAGGCTGGGAATCCTGGGGTGAGTAACTCACCTCCTGACTCCCCAAAGCCTGTCCACCATCTACAAGGCACAGGTCAGGAGTGTGTTGGAATACTCTCCATTTGCCTGGATGAGTGCAGCTCCAACAACATTCAGGAAGCTTGATACCATGTAGGACAAAACAGCCCATTTGCTTGGCACCCCATTCACAAACATTCACTCCTTCCCCCACCGATGCACAGTAGCAGCAATGTGTGCCATCTACAAGAAGCACCGTAGAAACTCACCAAAGCTCCTTAGACAGCACCTTCCAAACCCACGACCACTACCATCTAGAAGGATAAGGGCAGCAGATAGATGGGAACACCACTGCTTGTAAGTTCCCCTCCAAGTCACTCACCATCCTGGCTTGGAAATATATCGCTTTCACTGTCGCTGGGTCAAAATCCTGGATCTCCCTCCCTAACAGCACTGCGGGTGTACCTACACCACATGGAGTGCAGTGGTTCAAGAAGTTGACTCATCAACCACCTTCTCAAGGGCAATTAGGTATAGGCAATAAGCGCTGGCTTAGCGAGTGACACTCATATCCAATGCATAAATAGTAAAAAAAGTTGTTTCAGTTTGAGAAGGTGGTGGTGAGCTGCCTTCTTGAACCTTGGTGTATTCCCATGTATCTGCTGCCCTTGTCCTTCTAGATGGTAAAGGTCACAATTAGGTATCAACCATGGCTCAGTGGGTAACATTCTCTCCACTGAGTCAAAAGATTAAGTCAATGTTCCTTCTAACTTCTATTCGCTATGCACGGCCAACTTGTTGCACTGCATGAGCACTTTAAGGTTGATGCTACAGCCACTCATCTTAAAGGGAACATAGCTGGTGCACTGCCTGTTTCTTTCCCGCATGGCACGTTGCCGATTGCTATACAGCTTAGAGGAAACAGTGGTTCAAGTCCCACACCAGAAACCTGAGCTCATAATCGAGACACCTCAGCCTGGTACTAAGGGAGCCCTGCTCTGTTGGAGCTCTCGTCCTTCAGCTGAGACTTCAGATCAAGACCCGCTTGCTTCCTGAGGTGGATGCAAAGAAAATCACACTATGCTATTCCGAAGGCAAAAAGAGGAGATTTCCCCCCTCTCCAGGCAACCTGGCCAATACTTATCCTCTAACCAGCATCAGTGAAGCAGATTATCAGGTCATTATCACTAAAGCTGTTTGCTGTGCCCAACTTGTTCTCACATGTTCTACTTTGCAACAGTGCCTACACTTCATTAGGTCTAAAGTGCTTTGAGACGTCCTGAGGTCATGAAAGGCATCATATAAGTGTACGTTCTTTCTTACTTCTGCAATTAAGTTACTATAGGTGTTTCTCTAAAGCATGATCTACATGAGTAGAATGTCCCTTTCTAGTTACTGCTGGTATCCAAGATTTACAATGATTCAATTCATTCAAGTAATTACAAATATAATTTAATTCAAGTTTGGCCATCTCAGTGCCTCTTCAAAAAGAATAAAAATGGTGTGATGTTCAGAATGGCCATTCATGAGGGTGTGTGACTGTACATCCTGTGGATTCATTTGTGAATCAACATAAGGAATCAGCCAGCTGAGCTCTGGGTAAGATTAGAGTTGGACACAGAAGAAAGGTGAGAAAATAAGACCTGCACAATTGCCCAGAGTGAGCCGGACATATCCAGCACTCAGGAAGCTTGGCATCATACTGATTGAAAAGGAACATTGCTGGTTCTTAGCCCATCCGCCTTCCACCACACCCAGAGACAGGAAGCGTTTTTTTTTCTGTTCCGTTCTGTGTGCCACTTGCTTCACAGAGAAACCTGTTGGTCTTCGAGTGCAAAGAGCTGTCCATGACTGAGTGCTGCAGAGTGGCACCTTCCAAGATCCAAGACCATGTGCTGAGGGACACACTGAAGGCTGGGGCAGCCGCCACAAAGGCTCACTGGGGAAAGGCCACAGCCTAAGTCCCTCTCACCACTGTTTACCGAGGGGCTGGAACCTGTGTAAAGCCTCTCGGGCTGAGTGCACCAGAGAATATGTGTGATGTGAAATGTAAATGTACATTGTAAATATAACCTGTAAATTGTAAGTGTCGTGAGGCACCTCGTGTACTGCATTGGAAGAAATTGAGCTGTATTAAACTTCATGTAGTGTCAAATTTGACCTGTTACATAATGCACATTTCCAAATATTATGAATAAAGTAAAAACAAACATGTTTCACAGAGATGGATGCACAGATAGAACAGCTGGCAAACAATAGAGAATGATCAAAGTGCAGCCAGCATGCTGGATACTGTTATTAGTCTTAATCTTCATCTTAATTCAATTGTTTCATTTAAATTACCCGTTAATTCAAAAATGGTTCTGGTGGACAATGCCTTCTGTGTAATTTTAAACATGCAGCTTAATTGAAATAACTGGAGAACTGAATCTTTTTTCTTCTCAAGCAAGAAAATGGGCCTTGTATGAACAGGAATAGTCTGGAAACAGCAGCATTTGTGTTTATATTTAGTGGCTTTAGTGCAGTACAAGGAGTATCAGCAAACAAATACACATAAGAAGATATTAGGGTAGGTGATTGGGATAAAAGCAAAATACTGCGGATGCTGGAAATCTGAAACAAAAACAAAAATAGCTGGAAAAACTCAGCAAATCTGACAGCATCATTGGAGAGGAAGGCAGAATTAACGTTTCGAGTCCGTATGACTCTTGTGTTCTGATGAAGAGTCATATGGACACGAAACGGTAACTCTGTGTTCCTCTCCACAGATGCTGTCAGACCTGCTGAGTTTTTCCAGCTATTTTTGTTTTTGTCGTAGGTGATTGGAAGTTTGAGCTATATGATTTTCAAGGAGTGACTTAACGCAGAAGAGTGAATTCGAGAGACTGAGATATGGGAATGGAATTCCAGAGCTTGCCTCCTTGGCAGCTGAAGACGTAGCCACCAAAGATGGAGTGATTAAAATAAGGGATGTGCGAGAGGCAAGAATTGGAGGGGGTGCAGGTATCTCAGACGGCTGTGGGGCTGAAGGAGATTACAGAGAAAGCAAGGGACGAGACCACAGACAGATTTGAAAACAAGGACGGGAATTTTATAATTGAGGCATTGTCGGACAGTGAGCCAATCGGTCAGCGAGCACAGGGGTGGTGGTGAGCTGGGTACAAACAGCTGAGCTTTGGATGAGTTTAAGCTTATGGAGGTAACAAAAGGATGGATGAGAATTTCAGCAGTAGAGGGTTTGAGGTAGGAGCAGAGCCGGGCGATGTTACAGATGTAACTGTGTGCAGTTTCATTGATGGAGCAGATATGTGTTTGGAAACTCATCTCAGGATCCAGTAGGGTGCCAACGTTGCAAATGATATGGCTTAGCCTTAGATGGACTGCCAGGGAAATCTATGAAATAGTAAATATCTAAATGATTAACCCTCAAGCATTCCTAAGCGCATACACCTTCTGAAAGAAAACAAAAGCACAGCAAAATTAACGACTTTGAGAAAAGGGGAGGTGGAAGCTTAGACAAACTGAAAGGGTTTAAGACAAATAGCTCCCCAGAGTTAGATGATTAGGATGCAGAGGAACGTTAGGTGGGAGATTCGGCAGGTAACTGACTATTATGGTGGAGTCAGTCAGACTGCAAGCAGCCTAATGTGCCCATTTTCAAAACTGGTGACAAAGCAGACACAACTAACAAGTCTCACGAATTCCGTTCAGATTAATGGAAAAGATCACGTGGACTGAACATAATATCTATAGAACAACAATGTAACAAATAGCAGTCAAGGCGGCCTTAGAACATTCCAGCACCTTCCGAGCCCACAAGCCCTTCTACCTAGGGGGACAAGGGTAGCAGATGCATGGGAACACCACCACCCTAGATCCCCTCCAACCGCACCATGACCTTCTCAAGGGCAATTAGGGATGGGCAATAAATGTTGACCCAGCCAGTGATGCCCACCTCCTGTGAAAGAATAAACAAAAAAATCACTTTGCATGAAGTATGTAGAACCATTGAATTGTGCAGCAGAGCAAGTGGCCACTTGGTCTGGGTGGCTCTTTGAAGATCCAGCAAATTAGTCCCATTCTCCTACTGTTTCCCCCTAACCCTACAAATTTCCCCATTTCACATATAAAATATATTGAGGGAAGACCCTCAACTTGAAACAGACATTAATAAAAAAATAAAGCCTAGTTTTCTCCAGTTGCATAGTTTGGAGTCCTAGTTGCTCTGGTTAACACACATAAGAACATAACTAATAGGAGCAAGAGTAGGCTATTCGGCCCCTTCAGACTGTTCCGTCATTCAATACGATCATGGCTGATCTGCTTGTGGCCTTAACTCCACTTTCCTACCTGTCCCCATAACCCTTGACTCCCTTGTCAGCCAAAAGCCTGTCTGACTCGGCCTTGAATATATTCATCGGCCCAGTGCTTTCTGAGGGAGAGAATTCCAAACTCTAACAACCCCCTGAGAGAAGAAATTCCTCCACATATCCATCTTAAATGGGAAGCCCCTTATTTTTAACTGTACCCCCTAGTTCCAGATTCCCTCACAAGGGGAAACATCTTCTCAGCATCTACCCTGTCAAGCCCCATCAGAATCTTATATGTTTCAGTAAGACCATCTCATTCTTCTAAACATTTCCTCACAAAGACAACCCCTTCATCCCAGGAAGCGGCCTAATGAATCTCCTCTGAACTGCCCCCAATGCAAATATGTCCCTCCTGAAGTAAGGTGGCCAAGCTGCACACAGTACTCCAGGTGTGGTCTGACCAAAGCCCTGTAATGGACCGAATGGCCTCTTGCTCTGTTGTATGATTCTACCCTTGGGTGCAGGGGTCCTGGCCGCCCTTGTGAGTGGCCAAGTGTTTACACAAGTGCATCAATACTGCCAGTTCCAACATCCAACTGTACAATCATGTAGCCCGGGCTGTGATAGCAGGACCTCAGTGATCGGAACCTGACACTTGTGTCTTTAGTTTTGATGAAAATAGACATTTTGTCAAAGCTTTTCGTCTTGCACTCACCAGGACATTCGCAAGAAAAGCAATGTCAAAGGAAGCAACAACTTTATACTGTCTCACAAATGAGTAATGTGGTATATGAATTTCAATGCTAGGTATGTAGACTGTACATCCCAAAGTCTGGCGGGATTGTATCAAACAGCACATCCCTTCCGCTGTTTGCAATGGTCAAGGTACAGACCAACCAGCCCGTGCTTGCAAAACTCAAAACACGGTGTGCAACATTAGTTGCGATTCCGTGATTGGACAACATTTGCTAAATAATCCTCAGTGTATTAAAAATTACACTGACGACCAATTCAAGATTGTCAGTTGTGCTGCCAGTGTGGGGTATTTGCGTGTACTAGATGCTACATATATTAATACACAGGGCCCTGTCCTTTGCAGACAGAAAGAACATGTACACACATTGCACCTGTTTTAGTTATGCAAAATAATTGATAGCCATTCGCTGGTTCATTCCTCAGGGCAATGCCTTGACCAGTCAGAGCCAAGTTGCCTTGTTTAAATTTCAAATGACGCTTGGCAGTTAACTGTCAGTCACCATTAGCTGGTGCATTCTCCATGGCAACACCCCTACCAATCAGCGTCCACTTGCTAACCAATCAGCACTCCCTTCTCATATAGTACAAAGTTGTTGCTTCCCCTGACATTAGTATTCTTGCGATTGTCCTGATGAGTGCAAGATGAAAAGCTTTGACAAAATGTCTTTTTTCAGCAAAACTCAAGTTCTGTGCGACCAAACGACTATTTGTGTCTTTCTGTGATGGGCCTGTCTAATCTTTTCAAAGTCAGCCTGACAAAATCGCTTGCTGAGACAAGACTAGATATGAACCATGGCAAGTGAACATGTAGTGCAGCCCACTGATTGGCAAAGTCCCTTGTAAACTGGGCAACTGCACAGCTACCCAAAAATTGCTGCGTATCAGCTGTGTGCAAAAACGCTTAAAGGGGCCAGGCACTTAAATAAATCACCCGCCCACTCAAAAAATAATAATTAAAGGGAAGTTGCTGATCAGACTCACCCCATAAATTTTTTAAAAAGGAAATAAACATTGTTTTTTTTTGTATTTCTGAAAGTATGGGTTGGCTTTATTTCACCGCAAAATCAATGGATCAAGAATCCCATGGTGGCCTACTCAGTTACAGATGGTTCCCGTGTTTTTCTGAGATTCTTCTCTCTTCCATTTTAACAGAATGTGCAAATGCATCGAGGTTAAGTGCGATAGAGGGAATGCATGAAGCATTTGAGCACTCATATTGCACAGGCTAACTGAACACTGCAAGTGATCTAAAAACCACCTGTGAAAAGTTGGTTCCAGACCAGATTTTAACAAACGCCTGATGCAAAGTAAATAAAGAGGTGGCTGCTTTTCCTGCACTGACTGTGACCTTGAGCGCCGCTGAGATGATTTATAATCAACTCTGACTGGCGTGTAAACAATGCTCTAAAGCACGTACTTTAATCTTCTGCCATGAGATCATTTTACTGCCAGAGAGGGTTGGGATACACTAGTGCTTTAAGCTGCTTGTAATATATAATATAACATAAAAACAAAAAAAATACTGGAAAAACCCAGCAGGTCTGGCAGCATTTGTGGAGGGAGAAACAGAGTTAACATTTCAAGGCCAAATGAACCTTCTTTAGAGCTAAAGAGAAGTAGAAATGTGATGGATTTTATACTGTTTAAGAGGGGGTGGAGCAGGTGGAGCAAGATAGAAGGTCAGGGATAGGTGGGAGCTAAGGAGAGATTGACAAAGATGTCATGGACACTAGCGAAAGGGTGTGTTAATGGTAGCGTTAAAGACTAAAGAAGGTGCTGATGGTGGCATAAAGGTAAGACAGCAGAATATGTTAATAGCAGAACAAGGGTCAGTACTCTGAAAGCACAAGATAGAAACAAGTGACAGATGGACCTCTGGGTGAGGAGAAAGGTTCTAAAAATGAATAAATAAATAAAAAGAAATAACTAAAAAATAAACACTAAAATTTTTAAAAATTGGATTAAATAAGGGGTAAAGAGGGAAGAGAGATGTTTTTCCAGCTTTTTTTGTTTTAATCTCAGATTTCCAGCATCCGCAGCATTTTGCTTTCATCTTTAAGCTGCTTCTTGGGAGTGTGTACTAACCGAAGGCTTCAGCCTTTATGGCCGAGCTTGCAGACTGTCCACTCGCATGCTACAGGTACGGAGACTGTTGCTGTGTAGAGTTGGTGTGAAGCGGGTTCGCTTTGAGGTGCTGCTGAAGTCACGGGTATTCTCTTGTGGAGGGTGAACCCCGCCTGCCACGGGCGCTGGCCAGAACGTTGGCTGCCCGCAATCTTCCACCTACAACAACAACAGCAACTTATATTTATATAGTGCCTCTAATATAACGAAACACCCCAAAGTGCTCCACAGGGGCATTGTAAAACATTCTGATGGAATCCCAGGCTTCCCAAGCACTTTTGTTTCCCCGATGAGCATTGCCTGCAGGCTCCATTGAGTTGCCAACCCTCCAGGTTTGTCCTGGAGTCTCCAGGAATTAAAGATTCATCTCCGGAGCACTGCTCTGTGTTAACTCGGAATCAATCATTCGAGGCATGATTATTAGGCTTTAAAATATTAGAGATGGGGGAAAAGAAAAACTGCTTAACCGACAGTCAAGAATCATCCAATCGAGTAATGAGGAGTCTGCCAGCTTTCCAATTGGCCATGGGAAGGCGGGTTATCGTGACGATGGCAATGTCAGCGACCAATGGTGGGAGAGTAGAGGGTGGGGCGGAGGTCATGTGATGAAACCTCCAGAAATACATCCAGTCGGAGTTGGCAATCCCAAGCCTCACTCTAATTCGCTTCAGAGTCAGCTTGGGCCTTACCATCCAATTTGCAATCCACACAAGATTAGCATTGGTACACATCTGGACATAGAAAGCTATTTTCAGTAGAAATGACCGTGAGGCTACAGGATTGTCATTAAAAACACAAACTGTTTCATTCTTTTCCTTTAGAGGAGAGAAGCTGGCATCCTTAGCCAGTCTGCCTTGTATGTGACTCCAGTCCCATACCAACAGCTCTTAACGACTGTCTGAAGTGGCCTAACAAGCCACACTCAGTTGTATGGAAGCACTACCTTCTCAGGATGACTAGCGATGGGTAATAAATGTCACCCTTGCCAGTGATGCCCACACCTCGTCTGAAAAAAACACTTTGTGCCAATGTTAAACTTTGCCCAGAAAAAATAAGTCAGCAAAATCAATATTATGGTGCTTTTAATTGAAGTCCCAGAACTGGAGTTGTAAAATCATTGAAGTGACAGGCCTCCCGATGCGAGTGTCAAGTTCAACGTGCGGTTTAATATTGTGTCAACAGACAGGGCGAGCCGCTGTCTTGATACCTGGTCTCAGCTGAGTTCCTGATGTCGGTCAGGTTGGCAGTAGTTGGACTTAGTGCCTCTGCACTGTACGTGCTAACAGGCAGTACACTGGAATGGTAGAACCAAGGTTCTCCGCAGGGCAAGTTCCAAATATTACCTGTGTTGCTGGAGAAACATTGTAAGTGGAAGGTTTGTAAAGGAAGATGAAAACATGTTAAAGAATTGGCGGATTAAGTGCAGCATTGGCGCATTCTGTTAAGGTGTTGCCTGGCCGTCCATGTGATTCCTGATTGGTGGAGGAAACAGGGAGGAATCTAAACAGGAAAAGAAACATTTAAAAATGCATAAGCTCAAGAGTCCAGCTCCCACTGCATTGTTCCTAGGTCTGGACTGATCTGCGATATCTCCGTATTCTAAAAGTCCAACGTCCAGTCTAATGTGAATGATGTGGTCAAAATGGGTAAGATACTAGGTACTTGGCATGAGAGGAAGGGGAGAGAAGGAAATCGTTGAGAAAGAAAGTTATGCAATGCTATCTAGGAGTCTCGTCCTCCAATGGAGATCTTAGAGTTTCACAGGGTATGAACCCTCTGAGGCTGCAGTGTAACACTGTAACAGTTGGAATCAGAAGAGTTTGGCAGGAAGGTGAATTCAAGGAAGTGCGCTATGGAGAATCAGAGAGATCTCGATTGGTGGGAGAGGAGAAGTGTCCCAAGACCAACGACATCAGGACTGAGGCTGTGCCGGATTTCAGATCTTCAGGTCTAGATCAGATCTTTAGATCTTTCAGGGTCTTTCAGATTTTGCCGGATTTCAGACCAGGCAGTTCGGGCCATGGACAGTTCGGATCAAGCTGTGTCGGGTGGGGTCAAAGGTGACTCAGAGTGCAGGACTAGACCGGCGTGCAAGCGGCGAAGAGGATAACTAGTCAGGTGCAACAGCGCGCCCATGCAGTGTCTGGCCAAATTGTCCAGATAAGTTATTTTTTTATTTTACTCAGTTAAAACTGATGTATGAGACATTCAAAAAATGTATGGTTTTCGTTCAATTCTGCTCTTTGGACAGACGGATTTGAGGTACAACAGTACCACGATTTCTGAATGTATCAATACAAGTAGAGAAGACTATAAAAAGACAAACGAGACTCTGGGTTTAATATGAAGGACCATGGATATTGTACAAGACATCATTGGAGAACTTCATGTAGGCCTGGGCACCGTTTTATGGCGATGCTTCTGAAAAATATTCATCCACAGACCACTGAAGTGGGGCAAGAGACTCCCCTGTGGACCACCCACTGATCTTAGCCCACAGGCTTCACCTTGTCACCACGAAAAAACCCATCAGAATCAACGGGAAGGATGGCGCTGCCTTTACCGAGACCCCCAGTGAGATGATGTCTGGGTCTGGGCTGGAGAGTTTCAGTCTCATGTTAGGCTTCACATTCAGTCGGGTTCCTCTTTGTTTTCAGCCCCCACAGCTGTTGAAAATCTGATCTTACGGTTGTATGCTGTAACAGTAACATAAATCTTGCCTATGAAACCATGCTGTTGTTGCTCCTGCTCCTGACAACTGTGCACCCGGGAGCTGGTCTGGTTGTGTGGTGTCATGTGAGGCATTGAGGGTTCCAACCTGTTCTCTCGTAAGGCCTTGGCTGTGGTGCTGCGTCTAAATATTTTGCATTTTGGACCAGCTTGTGGGGCCCTGGAGGATCCAGGGTGTCTGTGGACCCCCCCACTTTGAGAATCACCGATTTGTAGAAAGGCCATTGGGCTAATAGAAAAGGGCCGGTGAAGATTATCAAAAATTAATCTGAGGAATGGGCTTGCAGCTATGGGGGAAAAAAAGGGTTCAAAAATTGGGCCTGTTTTCTCTGGAACAGAGATGGGTAAGAGGAATCAACTACGAAAGGCTTTCTGAGCCCCTTTGTGCTGTTTGGCAAATCAGGGGAGAAGTGAGTCAGAGAACAAAGCGTAGTTGGGAGAATTTTTATTCACTGAGAGGGTTTCTGGAACATGAAAGCAGAAGTGGACATTGAGGCCGAGATTAACGTCTTTCAAAAGGGAATGGGGTAAGAAACATGATTAGCGCCCGCTTCTCGAGCAACTGGGAATGGCCAGTAAATTCCAGCCAGGGGAGTGATACCCACATCCTGAGAATGTGTAAAGGAGAATGTGAATATGGCTGAGGCGGATGGGATGGGGTGGGGGGGTCGGGGGGGTGGGGGGGGGGGGTGAACCGGGAGGCCTTTGACCACATATGGGGCCTTGCACTCTGCCAATTGGACCCATCCGTGATTTCTGTCCAGTGGCCGATTTCAAAATTGCAGGCAGTGTGCCCGCGATTATCTGATGGGCATTGATCACCTGTGAGACTTTGACAAGAGAGAAGAGATCACAAGATCCATCCTCTCCAGACTGAATAGTTGACCCTGCTTTGGATTAGGATGACCTGAAGCCTTAAGAAGCTGCTGGATAGTTTGCCTTTTCCATCGATTCACAATGTTGTTTGATGTTGCTGGAGAAAAACTGGTGCTTTGCTGGACCTGACAGACTCAATGGCGTCGCTAGGCAAACTTCGGAAAAAAGCTGAGTCATGCAGGCAAAGTAAATATATATTTCGATAACTTTAGTATCATTATTTTAATTGCAATGTCTGGGAGTTCACTTAGTGAAACAATTTCCCTTTGATTACAGTTTACATTCTCTGCTTTCTCCCCAGCTTAATGTAGATTCAAGTATAGAAAGCTTTTCAAGTGCAAGGCATGTCTTATCAAATGAGTTAAGTCCCGAGTGAAAGCAGGACATCTTAAAAGCGCATCTTAATGGGATAAGTATTAACTGGCAGACTTACAATCAGCTAAGTGGCAGGAATCTCTGGGAGTTTGGCCAAGGCAACTCTATGCACCAAAGTCACACCCTGCCTGCCACAGCAATTTTCATTTATATAGCGCCTTTAACGTAACGAGAATGTCCCAGGGCGTTTCACCGATGCGTTATCAGACAAAATTTGACACTGAGCCTGAAAAGGAGAGGCGACCAAAGGTTGTGTCAAACAGTTGAGGTATTAAGGAATGTCTTAAAGGAGGAGAAAGAGAGAATTCCAGTGTTTGAAACCTAGGCCTCCAAGTATCTATATCCCAATGCTAGCTGAATGAATACAGTGTAGTCCCACAATCCCTTTCCTTGGGGCCTTGCTGTGCAACAGTTGGCTGCCAGGTTTCCATAACAACAACGACTACCATTCAAAAGTAGTTGATCAGCTGTGTCCTACTGACAGCATGAAAGATCCTAACTGAGAGCAAGGTTTTTTAAAACACAGATTTTGAACTTTTCTTAATTATGAGCCTTGATATGTTCTCACCTCTGGGTCAGAAGGCGAGGGGTTCAAGCCCCACTCCAGCGCTGAGCCCAGAAAGCAGGCTGACACTCCTGCCCATGTGTGGTGCCACCTTACAGACAAGGTCTTAAACTGAGACCCCTGGCTGCCCTCAACAGGTGGATGTAAAAGATCCCGTGGCACCTTCCAGTGATGATCAGGGGAGCTTTCCCTGGTGTCCTGATCAATCAATAGTCAATGCTTAACCAATGTCACTAAAACAGATAACCTGGTCATTTATCCTCTTGTTAATTGTGGGACGTGTCTGTGTGCAAATTAGCCGCTATGTTTCCTGATATGACAACGCTTCACCAGCAATTCATTGGTTGTTAAGGGCTTTTGCAGGGGCATAAATGCAAGTTCTTATCCTCTTTCCTGCCTCTGCTTTAACTGATAAAATTCCACCGAGTGCAAAACTCGAAAATCGGTGTTTCTTTCAATAATGACAACAAACAAGAATTGCCAAACAAAAATTATCGACTTATTCTGCCAATTTCATGGTGGTAATTTCCCAGTCATTTCCAATTCCAGTGGGAAGCCTTGCCTGTCACCAACGCACCACATTCTGAGCTTTGACTTAAATGGTTGGTAAATCCAGTGGGAACCCCCAAGTTGATGAAGGTCCCGAACGGGAGTGCAAGCTCAGACGGCCAACTTCCACCAATCAAAGATTAAAAATAGTTAACGGAACCCCGCCTGTATGATAGCACCACCCCCTGTGCTTATACATTTTCTGGTTAATGGCATGCACCCTGTGCTCTGTCACCAGTGCCGCACGACTGGACAAGGTTCGGGAGAGATGAGGAGGAATTTCTTCATTCACAGGGTGGTGAACCTTTGCAATTCTCTACCCCAGAGGGCTGTGGAGGCTCAGACATTGAGGATGTTCGAGGCCGAAATCAATAGATTTCTACGTATTAAAACATTAAGGGATACGGGGACAGTGCAGGGAAAATGGCACTGAAGTAGAAGATCAGCCAAGATTTCATCGAAGGGTGGAGTGGTTTCGAAGGGCTAAATGGCCTACTCCTGCTTCTATTTCTTATGCTCTTATGTTCAGGTGTGTGAGGTACCAAACATCATCAAAAGATGTTGCAGCGATCAAGAACTTGGGAAAATTAATGCAAGGGTTTGCGCTGCCCGACTATGTGGTGGAGGCAGGTTCGATGGAGGCTTTCAAGAGGGAATTGATTATTATCTGAAAAGGAAGAATGTGCAGGGTTACTGGAGAAGGCAGGGGATGGCGCTATGTGCATTGGTCATTGGGAGAGCTGGTGCAGACACGAGGGGCTGAATGACCTCCTTCTGTGCTGTAACAATTCTGTTACAGGACAAATCCGATCCCAGAGTGGAACCCAGCTTGATAGACTTTTATTTGATTGGTTAGATACGCGGAGAGTGGCTATTGAACAGAGTCACTGGAGTCAGGTAATGGACTTTTAACAAAAGCATAAAACATTTATTAAACAAGAAAGGATGAGCTATATTGCAATACTCCTTCACCCACAACTAAAGCTTCACAGATATATATAGATTTGTAAGGATAATACAAGCTATAAAAACTATCTTATACTTTCACAGTAAGTACACAGTCCATGTAAACGAATTAGCGACCTGTGGTCAGACACACCACACTCTGAGCCCAAGTGACAGATGCCACCTCATAAAGATGCTATAGCTCTCTCCTCAACTCCCCCCAGACGCTTATCAAACCGTGAACCAACCAGTCTCACTGAACTCTGTCTTTCACACAAGGGTTTCCAATCTCCACTCTAAGAACTCGTTTTGGAATCTTCTCCCAAACCGACGCTTTCCCTCAGGTGCCTTCCGTAAGGATTCACCTCCAGGGTTTCAAACTCTCCTGATGTTCTTCTCCCCTGGATCACCAAATGCATTCAAGGTGTTTTCCACTCACTCTCTCTCATCGACTCAGCTGTCAATAGTACACCATCGCTTCACATGCCCATAGCAGAGTTACAGACCTTCAGTTATCTCTATGGACCTTCTGACCTCTTAAAAGCAGTTCTCGCTTTAAATCTTCTTCCTCCAGCTTTTGCCTCTTTAAATCTGAAACTTGAAACCTTCCTCTCTACCCCTTGCTCTTAACTTCACTTAACAGGACCTGTCCTTCCTTTGACCAGAAGGTCTGCTTGGGACTTTCTCTTGTTCCACTCCCCTGGATTCTTGGGGACTTTCTTCTTTAGCTTGGGACTTACTATCTGCCCCTTTTACTCCAGTCTCTCCTGGCAGCTACTTTCGATCAACTTTAGTTTGGAACTGGCTACCTGCCCCTTCTAGGTTGCTTCTGCTTGGCAGCTGTCTTCAAAATCAACTGAACTCAAACAGCTTCCAAATTAAACTACTGAATCTAGTTTCTTCTGTGTGTCTGTGGGAGGGACCTACCTCTCTCGACCCCTGTTGCTAGGCAATAGTCCAGTTTCTCCACTCTTGTTTGTTTAACTTAGCTGCAACAGTCATAAGACTCTTATTAGAAATTGCAGGCACCTTTTAAAGGGAAACTAAATCTGAACTTGACCTCAACACAAATACAGAAATACAAATCAAACTTAAATATTAAAGCTAAAACTAATTTCTAACACCCACAAATACAAATATAACTTACTTAAACTACCTCTATTTCCTAACAGTGTTCCCATGTATGTAATGCCCTTGTCTTTGTAGGTGTTAGAGGTCACTGGTTTGGAAGGTGCTGTCAAAGGAGCCTTGGTGAGTTGCTGCAGTGCATCTTGTAGGTGGTACACACTGCTACCAATGTACATCGGCGGTGGAGGGAGTGAATGTTTAAGGTGGTGGATGGGGTGCCAATCAAACAGGCTGCTTTTTCTGGATGTGTCAAGCTTCTTGAGTGTTGTGGAGCTGTACTCATCCAGGCAAGTGGAGAGTATTCCATCACATTCCTGACTTAAGCATTGTAGATGGTGGGCAGGCTTTGGGGAGTCAGGAGGTGAGTTACTCACCACAGAATTCCAAGTCTCTGACCTGCTCTTGTAGCCACACTATTTATATAGCTGATCCAGTTTCTGGTCAATGGTAACTCCCAGGATATTGATGGAGGGGGATTTAGCAATGATAATGCCATTGGATGTCAAGGGGAGAAAGTTAGCATCTCTCTTGTTGGAGATGGTCATTGCCTGGCATTTGTATGGCACAAATGTCACTTGCCATTTATCAGCCCAAGCCTGAAAGCTGTCCAGATCTTGCTGCATATGGACATGGACTGCTTCAGTATCTGAGTTGTTGCGAATGGTGCTGAACATTGTGCTGTTATCCATGAACATTCCTGCTTCTGACCTTATGAGGGAGGGAAAATCCTTGATGAAGCAGCTGAAGATGGTTGGGCCTAGGATACTACCCTGAGGAACTCCTGCAGCGTTAGTCCTGGGACTGAGACGATTGACCCCCAGCAACCACAACCATCTTCCTTTGTGCTGGGTATGACTCCAATCACTGGAGAGTTTTCCTCCTGATTCCCATTGACTCCAGTTTTGCCCGGGCTCCTTGATGCCACAGTTAGGGTGGGATTTTCCGGCCCTGTCCAACGCCGGGATCATCCAGTCCCACCGAAAGTCAATGGCCTTTTGTTTGGGCTGTCGGATCTCCCACGGTGGGCCCCACCATGATGGGGCCGGAACCTCCGGGCCTAAGTGAAATGATGCATTGACGTCAAGGGCAATTACTTCTCACCCCTTGTGTTCAGCTACTTTGTCCACGTTTGGACCAAGGTTGTTAATGAAGTCAGGAGCTGAGTGTCCTTGGCGGAACCCAAACTGGGTGTCAGTGAGCAGGTTATTGGTGAGTGAGTGCTGTTTGATAACACTGTTGATGACCCCTTACACCGTTTTACTGATGACAGAGAGTAGACTGATGTGTTTATAATTGGCCGGGTTGGATTTGACCTGCTTTTTGTGGACAGGACATACCTGGGCAATTTTCAACATTGCCTGGTAGATACCAGCGTTGTAGCTGCATTGGAACAGCTTGGCTAGGAGCACGCCAAGTTCTGGGGCCCAAGTCTAGGCAGGTGGTTGGAGGCCGAGAACAGAGAGGTTTCAATTTGGGGGTAACTGGGGGGAAATCGATGCTAATTTTAAAAGGCAGAAAAAATAACACAGACACTGATAACAGAGGGGAGCTTTAACTGATCTCATTAGACGGAATTCCATGGAATTGAATAGAAAACTGGATTAACACCCCCTCCCCCTCCCGCCCTCCACCCCCTGGCTGGTATTATTCTCAATTGACTTCAGTGAGAAGTCAATTGGGTTAAGTATAAAATGATCATTTTGCCTGAATCTGTTTGCTTTCCACTGGGTGGGTTAAGTTAAAATTACACCCAGATTCTCAAACACTGAATATGCTACTGGTTGGCATGTACATAGAGAAGTGCTTCTGAAACTGGGGTCCTTGGACCTTAGAGACTTTGCAAAATAATGTGAACGTGCTTATCGAGCAGGCTGGGCCTTATGGGTGGGTGAGGTGGGATAGCTGGAGGCCCAAGGTGGGAGATGGGAGCTGTGTGCAAATGCCTCATGTGTAGTGTAGAGTGGGCTTGGCTGTCCCATCTCAGAGGGGGACGTGTGTGGAGGAGTAATGAGAGGAGAAGATCATTACATCTGGATATAACCCTGAGGAGACTAGGGGCATGATGGTAATATCACTGGGCTAGTAATCCTGAGGCCCAGGCTAATCTTCTGAAGACATGGGTTCAAATCCCATCATGGCAACTGATGGAATTTAAATTTAATTAACAAAAAACTGGAATGAAAAGCGAGCAACCATCGTTGATTGTTGTAAAAACCTGTCTCGTTCAGTGATGTCATTTCGGGAAGGAAATCTGCCATTCTTACCCGGTCTGGCCTACATGTGACTCCAGACCCACAGCAATGTGGTTGACTCTCAACTGCCCTCTGAAATAGCCTAGCAAGCCACTCAGTTCAAGGACAGTTAGGGATGGGCAAGAAATGCTGGCCTCGCCAGTGTGGCTCACATCCCATGAAAGAATAAAGAAGTAAAATCTGTAAGTAGATAAAAACAAAAAAACTGCGGATGCTGGAAATCCAAAACAAAAACAGAATTACCTGGAAAAACTCAGCAGGTCTGGCAGCATCGGCGGAGAAGAAAAGAGTTGATGTTTTGAGTCCTCATGACCCTTCAACAGAACTGAATGAATCCAAGGAAGGGGTGAAATATAAACTGGTTTAAGGTGTGGGGCTGGGGGGGGAGAGAAGTGGAGGGGGTTGGTGTGGTTGTAGGGACAACCAGCTTATATTTCACCCCTTCCTTGGATTCATTCAGTCCTGTCGAAGGGTCATGAGGACTCGAAACGTCAACTCTTTTCTTCTCCGCCGATGCTGCCAGACCTGCTGAGTTTTTCCAGGTAATTCTGTTTTTGTTCTGTAAGTAGATAGTTGTACGTAAATACTTGTTCTTGTTAAAGCATCAATTACACTGTCTTTATGGGCAAATTTTTTAGCTTGGTGGGTGGACCTGCTCCTGACATGCTCGAGTGTTGATGTTGGACGAGCATCCCGACGTCAATGCACAATGGCGTGATATCTCGGTCGGCAGGCAAGCGCCGGAGTTGGCAGCGCGCCCGCCAACAATTAATAGGCCTGTCAAGGCCATAAAATTATCAAATTAAGTTGAATTTTTCACTGCCCGTCCAACCTTACGGTGGGCGGGGCCGGCGAAAAGGCCAAGCGGCTTTGGCACTTTTTAGGAAACCTCATCCACGGGCGGGACGAGGTTTCCTAAAGCAAATAAAAACAAAACAAAAGTTTTAAAACTTAATTCATAACGTGTCCCTGCTCATGCGGCAGAGTCACATGAGGGGACATGTTTTATTACATTATTTCTTTCTTTATTTATTTTTTTGAAAATGCTTCATCTCTCTGGGCAGAAATCTCCCCCCCCCCCCCCGGTGGGGGGGGGGGGGGGGGGTTGTGCAGGGGCAGGCGGGGGGGGTGGCCGTGAACCCGATCGGCGCCCCCTATTGGGGCTGCGCCGCCATTTCACGTGGGCGGGCCAGTTAAGGCCCTCCTAGTGTGATGCACACCCAGAAACGCTGGGCGCTCCCTGTGTGGGTGGGGTGGAGGGGGTTCCCTGAGTGGGGAGTGCACTCTTTAGTGCACCCGCGCGCAAAAGAGCGCAGAAATCACCCTGAGGCACGGAGATTACCCGAAAATTCTTCCCCCCTGAGGCAGCTCTCTGCCTCCGGAGGATTGCGAAACGCTCCCTCACGTGCACGTGCGCCAAGTTGGTGCTCGCCCCGCTCCCCTTCCTCCCTCCCGACAGCCCCCACCTCGTTTCGTCCGACAAGGTTATGAGTCATGTAGTATAACAATATTCATGGTCTGGGGTCGTGTTGCTAACTCATTTGAAAAGGGCTCCACCAACCAAAAATAATTTGAGAACTGTTGAAGCAGCGGTTATCTTCGACTCATCAAAACATGTTGACAAACCCTTATCCTTTGACTGTGGCGGAAGGAGAGCGGGGAACCATTTTTCCACCACACGCGGCACGTGACTTAACGTGGTGAAATGTTTCGACAAAATTCATGCCTTGCGTCATGCACTGTTTGAGAGAAACCCATCCCTGTCCACACGGCTCCCCTTGGTCGGGCGGCATGCCCAAGATATTTCAGTGCCAGTGGTGGGGAGGAGGGAGTGAGAGGTGGTTGCAATAAGTAAACCTGTCCTGTTTCACCAAGCCAGCTCTGCATTTCTTCACTGTTTTCAGGTCGCAGCAGCCATTGTTATTGGTTGAAACATACCTCCCAGTCCCAGTGAGCGCAAAAGACACTACATGACTGGGCCACAGCCCTGCCAGCATCTTGTGAGAGGAATGCCTGACTCAGGATATCTTGGCTGAAATCATTATACTTGTGACAATGGTCAAACCTGCTGTTGTTCCTGGTCCTTCCCGTTAGAACCAGTTTTTCTTTCTATTTCAGGAAAAAATAACAAGGGAATTAGTCATGCAAGCTTAGGACTGGAACCTAAAACGCTGTAGTAAATGAAGCCTGATCATTCCCAAGCCAAAACTAGAGACAAAGCATAATGATTGAGATCCAGTGAGGATCGTGTAGGGTTTAACTAACAGCGCAACCCTTAATGACATACCAATAACATATGGACATACGATTTAGGAGCAGGAGTAGGTCATTCAATCCCTCGAGACTGCTCCGACATCCAATAAGATCATAGATAAAAGCAAAATACTGCGGATGCTGGAAACCGGAAACAAAAACAGAAAATGCTGGAAAAACTCGGCAGGCCTGACAGCATCTGTGGAGAGAGAAACAAAGTTATTGTTCCGAGTCTGTATGCTCTGAAGAAGGATCATACGGACTCGAAATGATAACTTTGTTTTGCTCTGTCCACAGATGCTGTCAGACCTGCTGAGTTTTTTCAGCGTTTTCTGTTTTTGTTTCAATAAGATCATGGCTGACCTGCTTATAACCTCAACACCACATTCCCGCCTACCCCCAATAACCTTTCATCCACCCTTGCTTATCATGAATCCATTTACCTCTGCCTTAAAAACATTCAAAGACTCTGCTTCCAATGTCTTTTTGAGGAAGAGAGTTCCAAAGACTCACCACCCTCTGAGAGAAAAAAAAATTCTCCTCTTCTCTGTCTTAAATGGGTGACCCCTTAATTTTGAACAGTGACCCCTAGTTCTAGATTCTCCCACAAATGGAAACATCCTTTCCACATCCACCCTGTCAAGACCCCTCATGATCATATATGTTTCAATCAAGTCACCTCTTACTCTTCTAAATTCCAGCAGATGTAAGCTTAGACTGACTAACCTCATAAGACAACCCGCTCATTCCAGGTATTAGTCTAGTAAACCTCCTCTGAACTGCTTCCAATGCGTCTACATCCTTCTTACAGACAACACCAAGATAAAATGAAACTATCAGGTTAATCATCTGTGCTAAAGAGAACCAAAACACAACAACAGCAATCTTATGATAATTGTATAAAAGACTCACTTATGGAATCACTGAAGAAGGCCATTCTGCCGTTCGTACATATGCCAACTCTGAAAGAATTATCCAATCAATTAACTCCCCCACACATTCCCCACAATCCTCCGTGTTTTTCCTTTTCAAATATATATCCAATTTTTTTTGTTGGTTAGTATTAAATCCGTGTTGAGTTAACTGATCTGGAGCAAGGGTGGTGACAGTACAATTGGACTGGGTGCTGCGAGATTTGATTGAGATGTACAAAATTGTGAGGGGCCTGTAAGGAGTGGATGGGAAGGGCCTATTTACCTTTAGCAGAGAGGTCAGTGACTAGGGGACATAGATTTAGAAAGGTTAGAGGGTAGATGAGGAAAAATATTTTCACCCAGAGGGTTGTGAGGGTGGATGGGCTAATCATGGCCTTCTCCTGCACTTTAATGGTCCTGTGATTCTGTGATTCTGGAACTCACTGCCTGAAAGAGTAATAGAGGCAGAAACCCTCAACTTATTTAAAGGGCGCCTGGATATGCACCTCAAGTGCCGTAAACCGCAGGGCTATGGATCAAATGCTGGAAAGTGGGATTAGGCCGACTGGCTTGTTTTTTGGATGGTGTAGAAACGATGGGCCAAGTGGCCTCTTCCTGTGTCATAAACTTGCTATGATTCAATGATTCCAGCCTTACCTTAGCGTTGGCACTCTTGCCTTTACTTGAGTGAGAAAGATGTAGGTTTGGCCACAATCCAGGCTTGAACGCATAGGCTGGCATTTCACTGCAGTACTGAGGGAGTGCCATATTGTCGAAGGTGCTCTGCTGGGTGAGATGTTAATGGGAGGCTTAGTGTTCCTGTTCTGGTGTTTCAAGTGAGCACTAAAGATCCCAGTTAAAGATGCACTTGGTTGGGGAGCGCTAACAAGGCAAGCAATTACACTATGAATGGTGGGACCCTGGAAAGTACTGAAGATCAGAGAGACTTTGGTGTGCATATCCACAAATCCCTAAAGGCAGCAGGGCAGGTAGATAAGGTGGTTAAGAAGGCATATGGGATACTTGCCTTTATTAGCCGAGGCATAGAAATCAAGAGCAGGGAGGTTACGCTGGGACTGTATAAAACGCTGGTTAGGCCACAACTGGAGTACTGCGTGCAGTTCTGGTCACCATGTTATAGGAAAGGTATGATTGCACTGGAGAGGGTGCAGAGAAGATTTACCAGGATGCTGCCTGGGCTGGAGAGTCTGAACTATGAGGAAAGATTGCATAGGCTGGGGTTGTATTCCTTGGAGCAATGAAGGTTGAGAGGGGACCTGATGGAGGTGTATAAGATTATGAGTGGCATAGATAGAGTGGATAGGAAGGCACCTTTTCCATTAGTAGAGGGGTCAATAATCAGCGGGCATAGATTTAAGGTAAGAGGTAGAAGGCTAAGAGGGAAGTTGAGGAGAAATTTTTTTTCATCCAGAGGGTAGTGTGAGTCTGGAACATTCTGCCTAAAAGGGTGGTTGAGTCAGAAACTCTCGTAACATTTCAGTAGTATTTAGATATTCACTTGCATTGCCCTAGCCTCCAGGGCTATGGGCCAAGTGCTAAAAAATGAGATTAGTGTAGTCAGATCTTTGTTGACTGGCGCAGACATGATGGGCCGAATGGCCTCCTTCTGTGCTGTAAACGTCTATGAAAAATCCCGCATGGGGATAAACACAAAGAAGCAAATACCGTCTTTCAGGTGAGACATTACACAACCTCTTAAGTGGATGTAGAAGATTCTATTTGCACTTTTGAAGCAAAGCAAAGATTTTTTGCTGATGCCCTGGCCAACATTTACCCCTCAGCTCTCACCAATAAAAACAGATTTTTTTTTTTTATTCGTTCATGGGATGGGGGGTGTCACTGGCTATCATCCACCCCTAGTTGCCCTTGAGAACTGAGTGACTTGCTAGGCCATTTTAAGGTCAACCACATTGCTGTGGGTCTGGAGTCACATGTAGGCCAGACCAGGTAAGGATGGCAGATTTCCTTCCCCAAAGGACGTTAGTGAACCAAATGGGTTTTTACGACAATCAACAATAGTTTCACGGTCACGTTTAGACTTTTAATTCCAGATTATTTATCGAATTCAAATTTCACCATCTGCCGCGGCGGGATTCGGAGGTCATGACCCTGGATCTTTGGATTACTAGTCCAGTGACAACACCACTCTTGTCACCGCCTACACCTCTCCTCCGCTCCCCCAACACCCCACCCCACAACCCCCCCCAACCCTCCGCCCTCCGCCACCGCCCAAGGGGAACATAAAATAGGGCGCGATGGCGTGGAGTTGGCAATCTGATGTCATCACACCAGTCTCCGGAATTAAGGGTGTGGAAATCAGAAGCCTGTCCGCTGTTTGGAAATACCTAATTAACGAGCTAATGAGCTTGTTAACTGACCCGATCGACTGCAATTTTTTTTGTTGCCTGCAGCATTTATCGGGCGTGGAAAGGTTCCGGAGCGTTTTACAGCGGCTATGCTGAGGTGGCACAAAGTCAGAAGGAAACTCATGCCTCTGCCTTGGCTGAATGTGGCGGCATATTCGGCTGGTGAAGGGCACAGCGCCTGGAAGCTTTTATTTGAACTCATGTTTTAGCTATTTTTGGAGCCAGCCGTGAGACATCAAAGAAAGATTGACGGCGGGATGTGGGGTGGGGGTGGGGGGGGTCTTAGCGGGGGGCCTTTAAATTTGTAGCGGTGACTGACCTCCTGTTAACAGCAGAACCCCCACCACTCCCCCGGTTGTATGATGTCCCGATCTCGATTCCTGATTGGATGCGGAGTCCCCTTTCACACTCCCAATTGGCTGCCATCCCGCTGGATGGCCACTGATTGGCCAGCCAAAGCTTGACTTGACATTGGTTGGGTGGGGGGTGGGGGCAGGGGAGCAAGTGTGAGTGGACCACTCAATTTCCATCCCACCTCCCTCACCCTGCTGAAAAAGGTTAAGTTCAGCCCATTGTCTTAGCCTTTTAGTCATCACTATTTCTCACTCTGTGCTGTGCTTCAATTGGCAGTTATCATTGTGTATATAACAACAGTGACTTCACTCCAAAAGTGCTTCCTTGGCTGTGAAACATTTTGAGATATCCCTAGGACATGGCAAAATATCAGTGCAAGTTTTTCATGTTGGCTCCTGCTTCGTCCTGTGGTCAGAGCAGGGTAAAGGTCAAATAGAATCATACAGCACAGAGTGAAGTCACTCAGTCAGACCTGCTCCCCACTCGTACCCTATAATCCCTGCAATTTTTTTTTCTCTTTTAAGCTCTTATCCAACCCCCTTTTGAAAATTACTCTTGAATTCACTTCCAGGCAGTGCAATCCAGATCACAACAACTGGCTGCATTAAAAAAAAGTTCCCTTTGTGTTTCCTCTGGTCCTGTTGCCAGTTATCTTAAAACAGGTTTCTCATTCCTGGTCACCGTCTAGTGAGTCTCGCTGGAAAGAGTGTGTGTCTGAATGTCGGTGAGAAACATGATGGGGCTTGCCTGTGTCACCTCCTATCACAGTCAAGACTCAGGCAAGAGGAACAACCATTTGGGTGTGGGACAGGATCGCTGTCTACGCCCATGCAACCATGACTCAGTATGTGTCTCGTTATCAAGAGAGACGGGGAGGCAAGACATTTGGGAGAAGGAAGCACTTTAAGCTGGTTTAAAGGGGACGGGCGCCTGCTAAGCATCTACTTGAGGTTTCTTCAAAGCCAGCCATCAAAGGACTCAGTGGAGATTCTGAAGCGTGCACGGTGTGGAGTTTGTGCTCACCCCGCTCGCCCTCCTCCCTCAGCCCCCGGCACTGCTCGCATTTCACGCTGGGCGGGCTTTAATTGGCGCAGCAGCATGACATCACCTTCCATCCCCAATCGCAGTTGGCTTCCTGACTGCGCCCCCCCCCCCCCCCCCCCCCCCCCCCCCCCCCCGCCTCACTCACCGAGCCCGCCCGACATGGGCTAAATTCTGCCCCGGTCTCCATTTTGTAGAAAGCATATGGAGGTGCCAGAGAAGGTGCAAAAATGATTTACTAGAATGATTCCAGAATCAAGAGGCTGCAAGTAAGATTGAATAAGCTGGGGGTCTTTTCTCTAGGAAGCAGAAGACTGAGGGATGACTTGATAGAGGCCTTTAAGATTAGAAAATGGTTTGATAAGGTAGACATTGGGAAGATGTTTCCGTTTGTGGGAAGACCAGAACTGAGGACCATCAATATGAGATTTTCACTAACAAATCCAACAGGGAAATTCAGGAATACCTCTTTACCCAGAAAGCGGTGAGAATCTGGAGCTCACTACCATGGACTAGTTGAGGTGACTTGAGCAGTATTGATGCATTAAAGGGAAGCAAGATATGCACATGAGGCACAAAGGAAAAGAGGGATATGCTGATGGAGTTAGATAAGGAAGGGTGGGAGGAGGCTCATGGGGTATATAAATACCAGCATGGACCAGTTGGGCTGAATAGCCTGTCCCTCTGCTGTAAACTCTGAAAACAATATTACAAAGTTTTTAGTCATGATTGAAAGCTCTTTGCTTATGAAGTTACGTTCATTCCCAGTTGAAATGAAAAAGGAGCAAAGTAAGTATTACTTTTTGGTGTCATGTGATCTTTTCCACTACTTTTGTGTGAAACTAGTCATTGTTGTAGCTTAGGAAACATGGCAACCAATTTGCAAGCTCCCACAGGATGCCGCAGGCTACTGCCGGAGATAACGGGAGCTCCTACTCATCATTACTGGAGCACAGGAATAACGGCCTTCGTGCCCCTAACTCACCCCATTTCAAACAATGGTGATGGAATTGAGGCGAACCCTCCTAATGGCTGTTACATCCCTTCACATCTATTGCATGTTATCATTGGCCAGAAATTTATACTCCCTCACCTCGCTCCACACCGCAACCCCCCGCTGCAGCACCATCCCCCCCTCTCCCCACCCCACTCCCCCCCCCACACCCCAGTGAGCAGAATGGGCGCAGGGGAGTTTGAAATTGGATGAGGTGGCAGGGGGTATGGGTGTCTATCATCTACCCACCTCCACTGGTATTTTATCAGTGGCAGGCTAGGTGAAGGGCAGCTCACCCGTCCTTGAGCCCATTTAATGACTGCTTAAAGGCCATCCCCACCCCCCCCTCCCCCCCAGTTCTTCTGTGCCAATGGAAGGTCCCCAATGGCTCCCCCCAATTGAACCCCAAACCTCTGCCCAGGCTTCCTGATCATCGCACCACCCATGCCCCTCACCAGGGCCTGCCTGACTCTCAGTGAGGCGGCGAGGCCTCCCACTTGAACCTTGAACTCTGGCCTCCAGTGTTACTCCTGCTTGGAAACTAACCGCAGTTCCCGCAGTAGCCACTGCACTGGGTGGCACTGCCAGGCTTGGAGAGCTGCTGGCTCTCTGATTGGCCATCAGCTCTTGGAGGCTGGACATTCCCCCTAAAGGGGCAGAAGCCATGACCTCAGGCAATATGGCTGCCAGGGCTGGCGGAGGTGGGTACACCCTGACTTTCCAGCCAGTGGGAGGGGCCATCGCCTCCACTCCCCTCCACATAAAATTCAGCCCATTGCCTTGTGACGTGGTTCTATGGAGGATGGTATTCGCCTGAATTCCCATTTTCCTGGCTGTGTAATGTTGGATATTCAGTATTGGTGCTTAATGGCTACCTCCTTCTCTCCCTCCATTTTTCGCTATGATGTCTTCCTCCTCAGATGTGACAGTGATGGCTCCTTCGGATAATGCCATTTTTTCAATCCCAGTAGGAGCCCTCCCAGAGAGGAACATGGGTTCAAAGGAGGGTTAACATACTTTGCAACTATTCTCAGCAAAGGCTTCTATCAATTGAGGTCCGGTCCTGCGAGTGCAGGATCATTGAATTCCCTCTTGTGTAGATATGCAAGGTGCATGTAAAAAACAAACCTTTGGGCTATGCTTTATTAGAGGTTTACTTTTAAAAAGTGATAAGTAAGTTAATGTTACATCAGACAGACTTATGGAATGCAAACAAAAATGGGCAATGGACTTGGTGTCAGCTCTGTAACATCTTGTTTGGGCAGCGAAGATTAAGAGGGGATTTGTTTGAGGTGTTCAAAATGGTGAACGCCTTTGACAGAGTAAATAAGAAGAAACTGCTGTGGCAGAAAGATCAGTAGCCAGAACACACAGATTTAAACATGATTGATAAGAGAACCAGAGGCGACAAAGGGAAACTTTTTTTATGCTGCGAATTGTGATCCGGAATGTGCTGTCCAAAAGGAAACAGATCCACTGGTAGCTTTCAAAGGAAAATTGGGTAAATACTTGAAGGGGTGGGGGGGGAAATAATATTGGCCTACGAGGAAAGAGCAGGGGAGTGGAACTAATTGGATAGCACAACAAAGAGCCAGCACTGGCTCAATGGGCTGAATGGTCTACTCCTGTGCTGTATCATTACAAGATGTGCCACAGGGATCTTTTGGAAACACCCTGCCTTGTTTTTGATTTTTGTTTTTGCAAATTTTAGTAGTATTTTCTGTGGTTGACTAGCTTTTAGAGCTCATAAGATCCAAATAATAAATATAGATATATATTTTAAAAGTTAAATTGTTTTTGGTTATTCGCCCTGTGTTTTGTCTCGTGTCTCTACCTGCAGCTTCATTTGCAGAACACCAACACCTATAAGGCGTGGCTGATTGTGGCAAGTCAGTTTATACTTACTGCCTTGTCATCTGTTGATTCCCTGTCACAGATCTTATTTTCTAACTTTTCAAAATCTCTCTGGCTCAGATTTCTTTAACCTTGAGTATTGCTGAGAAAAGAGACAAAGGGAAAAATTTTCCCCCCGTTGGGGGCGCAGGAGGGCGCGCCTCCAATAGGCACCCCCGATTGGGGGCGCGCCGCCATCTTACATGGGTGGGCCAATTAAGGCCTGCCCAGCGTGACATCTGCCAGGAAGTGCTCCCTGTGTGGGTGGTGGGGGGTGGGGGGTGGTTGGGGTTGGGGGGGGGGGTGGGGGGGGGGGGGTGGGGGATGGTATTCCCTCAGCCAAGAGCGCACTGATCCATTAATGATGTTAATGACTTTTTCAATGGCCTCAGTAGGCTGTTGACAGGTTGGCGGCTGCGCAACTGATTCGGCTGTGCCCCCGCCGACCTGAAAATGGAAATGGTGACGTCGGGAGTTCCACCTGACGTCATCCTGCGTCATTTTACACTTCGGCGAGCGGGCCCCAGCCCCCGCTCGCCAGCCGGAAGATCCTGCCCAAAGAGCCGAAGATTTTCATCTTGCACTCATCGGGACAGATGCAAGAATTCCAAATTTCAAAGGGAGCAACAGTTTATACTAAATGAGAAAAGGGCGCTGATTGGTTGGCAAGTAAAGTCTAATTGGTCATGGTGTTGCCATGGAGAAGCACCTGGGAACTATTGTCCCTGATGCTTTTGTTTAATTCAGAAAAACCACAATGCCTGGACACGTTCCTTTTGCCTGCAGAGGACAGGTCCCTGCATATGAATATATGTAGCTTCTAGCGAGTGTAAGTGAGTCACATTGCGAGCCTGACTGATAATCTTAAATTGGTTGTTAATCTAATTCTTGGCATGCCAAGTTGGCATTGTTCAACAAGCGTTAACCAATTGCAGAATCACTTCTAATGTTAGACATTATGTTCTGAGCTTTGCAAGCACAGGCTGGTTGAGTACAGCCGGTACTCTGCCTAATGCAAACAGCCAAAGGGACATGCGGTTTGATATGACCCACCATTGATATGGCCAATGTACTTACCATTGCACCAACACTGAAATTCATATACCACATTACTTATTCATGTGGTAGGCACATTTTTGGCTTGATGGCAGCATCCTGTTATTGGAAAATGCCACTTGTGTTTCTGCTGCTTGTAGGAATGTAAAATGGCTAGATTCACCTGTTACTCAAATTTTTGAGATACCTTACCCTTCTATTTCTTTAATCAAAATTATTTTAATTGCTACTCTACCCAGATGAAAATTTGTAAATCTGTTTGTTTTGGGTTTGTTGGGCTAATTGTTGTTCAAGGGGAAGATGGAAGCCAGTGTAAGAATGAAGTCATTGGGCCTTTGATTCATTCGTACATGGGATGTGGGCATCACTGATTGGGCCAGCATTTATTGCCCATCCCTAGTTGTCCTTGAGAAGGTGGTGGTGAGCTGCCTTCTTGAACTGCTGCAGTCCATGTGGTTTAGGTACACCCACAGTGTTCTTAGGGAGGAAGTTCCAGGATTTTGACCCAGTGACAGTGAAGGAACGGTGGTGATATATTTCCAAGTCAGAATGGTGAGTGACTTGGAGAGAACTTCCAGGTGGTGGCGTTCCCATGCATCTGCTTCTCCTGTCCTTCTAGATGGTAGTGGTCAGAGGAGGCTTGGTGAGTTCCTGCAGTGCATCTTGTAGATGGTACACACTGCTGCTACTGTGTATCGGTGGTGGAGGGCGTAAATGTTTGTGGATGTGGTGCCAATCAAGTGGGCTGCTTTGTATTGGATTGTGTCAAGCTTTTTTGAGTTGTTGGAGCTGCACTCATCCAGGCAGGTGGGGAGTATTCCATCACACTCCTGACTTGTTCCTTGTAGATGGTGGACAAATTTTGGGGAGTCAGGAGGTGTTACTTGCTGCAGCATTCCTAGCCTCTGACCTTCTCTTGTAGCTACAGTATTTATATGGCTAGTCTTGTTTGTACCGAGAGTTAACGTTTTGAGTCCATATGACCCTTCTCTGCTCTGATGAAGAGTCATACAGACTTGAAACATTAACTCTGTTTCTCTGTCCACAGATGCTGCCAGACCTGCTGAGTTTTTCTAGCATGTTCTGTTTTTGTTTCAGATTTCCAGCGTCCGCAGTATTTTGCTTTTAACTAAATGGGAACTGAGGTTATGATCTACAACTGTTGAACTCAATGTGAGTTTAGAAGGCTGTAAAGTGCCTATTTGAAAGATAAGGTTTTCATCAGTATCTGTTGCTCATCTCTTTTGTCATTTAATCTCTCTGTCTCCACCCTATCATAGATCTTCCCTTTTGTTCTTTCCTCCCCTCCCCCATTACCCCCCCACCCACCACCCCCCTCCCACCCTGCCCCACCCTCTATTCACTTCAAACCTGTTACATCTCTAACTGGTTCCAGTTTCACCAAAAGGCCACAGACCTGAAATGTTAGTTCTGTTCCTCTCTCCACAGAAGCTGCCAAACGTGTTGAGAATTAGCAGCATTTTCTGTGCTTATTCCTTTGTTGTCCGTGCCTCTGTGCAATGTGACGTAGCTCAGTCCAGGAACTGCCCCACCTTGTGAGGAAAGACACATCAGTGCTTTGTTCATCCCTGCCTGCCCCTACACAGCAGTGATGATAACAGCTAGCTCAAAGCATGTTAGACAGAGACGTGGGAGCTGCAGGATGATGTGGGTAGAACTAAATGGAAGAGGAGTTTTATGTCTTGGGTAAATGAGTTTGTTGGCCAACCGAAATCTAACTGCATGCCTTCTTATGTTCCCATCAGTTGCTGCTTGCAATCAATAACAGGGAGAGACTGATGTAAGAATAAACAGTGATGGTTTATTGAGACATAGGGCAGAGCATTAGATCATACATGCTCACTCAGAAACCTCCAGAACTAGACTTACAGTTTTCAGATGCCCGCACTGTACAATGATTCATCAGTGCTGTCACATGATCAGTACACTTGCATTCTCTTAAAGGGACAGGGTACCTCCCTTTACCACAAGGAGTCACTTTGTTATCATTAAGGTCAAGGTTCCAATTCTAACAACAGGAACAGTGCAGAGTGGGTAGTTCACCGAACTTGTCCTATTTCCACCTGAGATTCTACTTTAGCTGTTCATTACTACATATTTGCTAGGCTCCTGCCTACTGCTCACCTGTAAACAGGGGGTGTGTCCTAGAAAGGAAAGACTTGCATTTACATAGCGCTTTTCATGACCACTGAGCATTTGAAAACGCTTTACAGCCAATGAAGTAATTTTTGAAATGTGGTCACAGTTTTAATGTAGGACACAGGGCAATCAGTATGTGCTCAGCAAGTTCCCACACATGGCAATGTGATAATGACCAGACAATATGTTGCTTTTTGTGATATTTCATGAGGGATAAATATAGAGCAAGGCACCAAAGCTCCCCTACTCTTCTTCAAAATAGTGCCAGGGGATCTTCTACATCCACTTTATAAGCAGGCATGTTATGATGCTGCAGTTGGTAAAGCTGAATTATTTAAAAATTCCAAAGGGAAACTTTAAACAGCTGTCATAACCAATATTTTTAAGTGGTATATTTGAGATGCAACTCTAAATTCAGGAATCAGAGCACCAGTTCGCAAGAGGGTTTTTATATCAAACTACATGGGATATTTATTCATTTACACGAGTTAAATATATACACATGGGGCAGGATTTCCCGGTCGGCATGCAGGGGCTGGAACCTACACGCCGACGTGTAAGATGCTGTGGGATGACATGGGGCGGAACTCCCGACGTCACCCCGCGTCATTTCAATTTTCCGGTCGGTGGGGGCGCAGCTGAATCAGCTGTGCACCCACTGACCTGTAAACAGCCAATTGAGGCCATTTAAAAAGTGATTGCAGTAGTTAAAGGCCGGGAGCCCTGGCGGGCTTCAGAGAAAGCATAAAACCTTGTCCATGGGCAGGATGAGGTTTCATGTAGGTTTTTAAAAATTGAATATAAGTTTAACTAAAATTGATGGACACGTCCCACCTCATGTGTCACAAGAGGGGACATGTCAGGGAAATTTTATTTTTCTATTTTTAGCATTTTTGAATTTGACGCCGATCTCCCTGAGGCAGCACTTAGCCTCAGGGAGATGAATGCTCTCTTTTGCATGCATGCACAATAGATCCCACTCTCGGCTTAGGGAATCGCCCCCCCCACCCCCCGCACAGGGAGCACATAGCGCTTCCTGACAGACGTCACACTGGGCAGGCCTTAATTGGCAGCGCCCCCCTTGATTGGGGGCGCCGATCAGAGGTGTGCCCGCTCCTGAACTCCGGCTCCCCCGATGGGGGGAAAATTCTGCCCCATGGCTACAAATTACTACTATCATAACTTAACTAATCTCCACTAAGGCAACAGCCATCTGTAAGCAGACACCAGGCAAAGTATTTCACCTTACAAATTCAAAATGAGCTTCCTTTCACTTTGGTTCCTTTGCAGACACAGTGATAGACTTGTCCCACCCCCCCCCTTAAACCAGTTTATATTTCACCTCTCTTCTATTTTTACTTTAGTTCTGTTGAAGAGTCATATGGACTCGAAACGTTAACTGTGTTCCTCTCCGCAGATTCTGCCAGACCTGCTGAGTTTTTCCAGGTATTTTTATTTTTATTTTTATTTTTGTAACAGTGGTAGACTTACAGGCTTTGACCTTACATTGCCTCTGCCCTGCACACGCACAACTGCTATCTGTTATACCCAGCACATCGCATTGAATGTAAACTCTCATTGTATCACCAGCCACTTTGAATGCTACCTCTTCTAACAATAAAACTCCTTTCATCATACCCATTGTATCAGTAATATAAATGTTGCTTTTCTTTGCTATATTTCAGTCCCCTTCTTGAATGCTCCATTCATCAAAATGCACATGCACTCTACCTCTCTTACGTCTCAAAACTAGGAGACATCAAAGCACCCAGACTAGTCGGCTTTAATCCAATTAAGACACACCCACAGACTAAACCTCTATTTGAAAAAACTAATATTATTACATTAATAGCTTCATGACAGGCAGATGAGGCCTCTCAATCCAAAAAGACCTCCAACAGTGCAGCACTCCCTCAGTCCTGCACTGGGATGTCAGAGTAGACTTTTGTGTGCAAGCCCTGGAGTAGGATTTAAACTCAAGAGGATTGTGACACCACGGCAAGGGTGCTACCAACTGAGCCACGTCGAGCACTTAAGCTTTTTACAGGGCTTCAACACTAGAACTAAATGGAAATTACAGCATGCAGCACACTAAATAGTCTGGAACTCCACCTGAAGGGCCGGTGAGTTTCTGCGGATTTTTAAAATGTTGCTATTCTGCTTTCCTGTGAGGTCACAGGAGAGAAAACAGAGATGACGTAATGGCTCCTAAAACAAGGGCTTTTCCTTGCCTCGTTTCTAGCTCTGTTGTAGACAAATAAGAGATTAACTGATACGATTGGTCACCAACTCCATTGTCATGATATCATCCAACTAGCAGGGCGGTGGAAGGTCAACTGGATGGAACTCGGTCTTTCTCCAGTCAGCAATTCCCATGTTCCTAAAACGAAAAAAACGAAGCAATCGTTAAAATAAAACAAGGGAATAAAAGCCCCAAAGACCAAATTCACAATTAAACTTAGCAAAGAACAATATATTACTTAAGGTATGCCTGACACCAGCCTCCCGGAGCAACTGCTCTACTCGATCACAGCAGGAGACTCCCAGGAGGATAACGGAAATATTTTAGGAGGATAATGGAAATATTTTAGATGTATCATCAAAGCAACCTTGAAGATGTCAGACATCCTCGCCTACTCCTGGGAGTCCCTGGTCTGTCACCATCCAAAATAGAGAAGGTTAGACCATAAGACCATAAGACATAGGAGCAGAAATTAGGCCATTCGGCCCATTGAGTCTGCTCCGCCATTCAATCATGGCTGATAAGTTTCTCAACCCCATTCTCCGCCTTCTCCCTGGAACCTTTCATTCCCTTACCAATCAAGAACCTATCTATCTCGGTCTTAAATACATTCAATGACCTGGCCTCCACAGCGTTCTATGGCAATGAATTCCATTGATTCACCAATCTCTGGCTAAAGAAGTTTCTCCTCAACTCTGTTGTAAAAGGTTGTCCCTTTACTCTGAGGCTGTGCCCTCGGGTCCTAGTCTCTCTGACTAATGGAAACATTTTCCCCACGTCCACTCTATCCAGGCCTTTCAGTATTCTGTAAGTTTCAATCAGATCCCCCTCATCCTTCTGAACTCCATCGAGTATAGACCCAGAGTCCTCAAACGTTCCTCATACGTTAAGCCTTTCATTCCTGGGATCATTCTCGTGAACCTCCTCTGGACCCTCTCCAGGGCCAGCAAATCCTTCCTGAGATACGGGGCCCAAAATTGCTCACAATATTCTAAATATGGCCTGACCAGAGCCTTATAAAGCCTCAGCAGCACATCCCTGCTTTTATATTCTAGTCCTCTTGAAATAAATGCCAACATTGCATTTGCCTTCCTAACTACCAACTCAACCTGCAAATTAACCTTAAGAGAATCCTGGACTAGGACTCCCAAGTCCCTTTGCACTCCAGGTTTCTGAATTCTCTCCCCATTTAGAAAATAGCCTATGCCTCTATTCTTCCTACCAAAGTGCATGACCTCACACTTCCCCATGCTGTATTCCATCTGCCACTTCTTTGCCTATTCTCCTAACCTGTCTAAATCCTTCTGCAGCCTCCCTGCCTCCTCAATACTACCTGTCCCTCCACCTATCTGTGTATTCTGCAAACTTAGCCAGAATGCCCTCAGTTGCTTCAAATAGATCGTTAATGTATAAAGTGAAAAGTTGTGGTCCCAACACTGACTCTTGCAGAACTCCACTAGTCACTGGCCGCCATTCTGAGAAGGACCCCCTTATCCCCACTCTCTACTTCCTGCCAGACAGCCAATCTTCTATCCATGCTAGTACCTTGGGCTCCATGGGCTCATATCTTACTGAGCAGCCTCCTGTGCGGCACCTTGTCAAAGGCTTTCTGGAAGTCCAAGTAGATAACATCCATTGGCTCTCCTTTGTCTAACCTACTCATTACCTCCTCAAAGAATTCTAACAGATTTGTCAGGCATGACCTCCCCTTGAAGAAGCCATGCTGACTTTGCACTATTTTACCATGCACTTCCAAGTATTCTGAAATCTCATCCTTAATAATGGACTCTAAAACCTTACCAACGACCGAGGTCAGGCTAATCGGCCTGTAATTTCCCGTCTTTTGCCTCACTCCCTTCTTAAACAGGGGGGTTACATTAGCGATTTTCCAATCCTCTGGGACCCTCCCTGGCTCCAGTGATTCCTGAAAAATCACCACTAATGCCTCCACTGTCTCTTCAGCTATCTCATTCTGGGGTGTAATCCATCTGGTCCAGGTGATTTATCCACCTTCAGGTCTTTCAGTTTTCCTAGCACCTTCTCCTTGGTAATGGCCACCATACTCACCTCTGCCTCCCAACTCTCTTGAATTTTGGGGATGTTACTCGTGTCTTCCTCCGTAAAGATTGACGCAAAGAACCTATTCAATTCCTTTGCCATTTCTTTGTTCCCCATTATTACTTCTCCAGCATCATTTTCCAGCGGCCCATTGTCCACTTTTGCTTCTCTCTTACCCTTTATATATCTAAAAAAACCTCTTGCAATCTTCTTTTGTATTACTGGCTAGTTTACCCTCATATTTAATCTTCTCCCTCCTTATTTCTTTTTTAGTTGTCCTCTGTTGATCTTTGTAGGCTTCCCAATGCCCTGGTTTCCCATTGCTCTTCACTGCATTGTATGCTTTCTCTTTAGCTTTTATGCTGTCCTTGACTTCCCTTGTCAGCCATGGTTGCCTCATCCTCCATTTAGTATGCTTCTTCTTCCTAGGGATGAATTTTTGTTGTGTCTCCCAAATTACTCCCAGAAACTCCCACCATTGCTGTTCCACTGTCTTTCCTGCTATGCTCATTTCCCAGTCAATTCTGGCCAGCTCCTCCCTCATGCCTCTGTAGTTGCCTTTATTCTGTACTGTAATACCGTTATCAAAAACAGAATTACCTGGAAAAACTCAGCAGGTCTGGCAGCATTGGCGGAGAAGAAAAGAGTTGACGTTTCGAGTCCTCATGACCCTTCAACAGAACTGAGGACTGAATGGAGGTCATGAGGTCTCGAAACGTCAACTCTTTTCTTCTCCGCTGATGCTGCCAGACCTGCTGAGTTTTTCAGGTAATTCTGTTTTTGTTTTGGATTTCGAGCATCCGCAGTTTTTTGTTTTTATCTCTGTATAATACCGTTATATCTGATTCCACCTTTTTCCTCTCAAATTGCAGGGTAAATTCTATCATATTATGGTCACTTCCTCCTAACGGTTCCTTCCCCTTAAGCTCTCTTATCACATGTGCCTCATTACACATCACTAAATCTAGAATTGCCTGTTCCCGAGTGGGCTCCACCACAAGCTTCTCCAAAAAGCCATCTCATAGACATTCCACAAATTCCTTTTCTTGGGATCCACTACCAACCTGATTTTCCCAGTCTACCTGCATATTGAAATTCCCCATGATCACTGTAACCATGCTTTTCTCACACGCCTTTTCTATCTCCTGGTGTATCTTGTGCCCCACATCCTAACTACTGTTCGGAGGCCTGTACATAACTCCCATTATGGTTTTTTTACCTTTGCGGTTCCTCAACTCTACCCACACAGATTCTACATCATCTGACCCTACGTTGTTTCTTGCTATCGATTTAATTTAATTTCTTACTAACAAAGCAACCCCACCCCCTCTGCCAACTTTCCTATCTTTTCGACAGGATGTATATCCTTGGATATTTAGCTCCCAGTCCTGATCCCCTTGCAGTCATGTCTCCGTGATGCCCACCACATCATACCTGCCAATTTCAATCTGCGCCACAAACTCATTTACTTTATTTCGTATACTGCGTGCATTCAGATACAATACCTTCAGTCCTGTATTTCCTGTCCCCTTTCTCATTGTCGTCCCTTTATCTGATGTGCTTGAAGTTAGATTCCTAGCCCTTTCCAAACACTCTGTCCTATTTTGTGTTTTGGAGACTTTAATAGCCTCTCCTGGGCTCTCCTTTCTTTTCAGTTCTTTCATAATTTTCCATGAGGTTGAATCCACATCCCACAACATGCTAACCTGCTGCTTTGTTTCCCATAAGTCATACTTCTTGGAGTTTTACCCTTCCCCCCCAACTTTCTAGTTTAAAGTCCTGTTGACCACCCTATTTACCCTTATCGCTAGAACATTGGTCCCAGATCGGTTCAGGTGGAGACTGTCCCAATGGTACAGATCCCTCCTGTTCCAATACTGATGCCAGTGCCCCACGAAATGGAACCCCTCTTTCCTGCACCACTCCTTTAGCCACGTGTTTACTTCCCTTATTCTTGCTTCCCTATGCCAATCCGGAGATTATAACCCTTGAGGACCTGTTATTTAATTTAGTTCCTAGTTTCTGATAATCCCCAAACAGGTCCTCTTTCCTAGTCTTACCTATGTTATTTGTCCTGATGTGGACCACAACAACTGGATCCTCCCCCTCCCTCTCCAATATCCTTTCAAGCCAGTCAGAGATGTCCCTCACCCTGGTACCGGGCAGGCAACATACCATGCGGGACTCTCGATCCTGCTTACAAAGGAAGCTATCGTTTCCCCTAATTATAGAATCCCCTACAACTACCACTTGTCTTTTTGCTCCCCCCTCTTGAATGGTCTCCTGTGCCATGGTGTCGTGGTCAGCTGGCTCATCCTCCCTACAGCCCTCTTCCTCATCCACACAGGGAGCAAGTACCTCGTACCTGTTGGATAAGGTCAAGACCTGAGGCTCCTCTGTTCCTGGACACAGGATCCCTCTACCTGCCTCACTTGCAGTCACACCCTGCTGACCCTGACCACTGACCGAACTGGAGGTACTTAATCTAACGGGTGTGACCGCCTCCTGAAACAAAGTGTCCAGGTAACTCTCCCCCTCCCGGATGTGCCGCAGCGTCTGGAGCTTGGACTCCAGCTCATCCATTCTGAGCCGGAGTTCCTCCAGCAACCAACACTTGCTGCAGATGTGGTCACTGCGGCTCGCAATGGGATCTGCCAGCTCCCACATCATACAGCTACAGCACATCACCTCCACAGCCATCTCGACTTAGATAATGAATTTATTAATTAGCTTTGCAATGTTTTTTTTTCAAATTTGGTGCAGATTTCCTACTAACCAATCAGGTCACAGCTTTCCTGTGAAGTCACTTTTTCACGTTTACCCTGTGTCTCCGCCGCTCTCCTCGTTCACTTTTACCCTGTGTCTCCGCCGCTCTCCTCATTCAATTTTACTCTGTGTCTCCTCCACTCTCCTCGTTCACTTTTATCCTGTGTCTCTGCCGCTCTCCTCGTTCACTTTTACTCTGTGTCTCTGCCGCTCTCCTTGTTCACGTTTACCTTGTGTCGCCGCCACTCTCCTCGTTCACTTTTACCCTGTGTCTCTGCCGCTCTCCTCGTTCACTTTTACTCTGTGTCTCCACCGCTCTCCTCGTTCACTTTTACCGTGTCTCCACCGCCCTCCTCGTTCACTTTTATCCTGTGTCTCTGCCGCTCTCCTCGTTCACTTTTACTCTGTGTCTCTGCCGCTCTCCTCGTTCACTTTTATCCTGTGTCTCTGCCACTCCCCTCGCTCACTTTTATCCTGTGTCTCCACCACTCTCCTCGTTCACTTTTATCCTGTGTCTCCACTGCTCTCCTCATTCACTTTTACCCTGTGTCTCTGCCACTCTCCTCGTTCACTTTTATCCTGTGTATCCGCCGCTCTCCTCGTTCACTTTTACTCTGTATCTCCGCCACTCTCCTCGTTCACTTTTATCCTGTGTCTCTGCCGCTCTCCTCGTTCACTTTTACTCTGTGTCTCTGCCGCTCTCCTTGTTCACGTTTACCTTGTGTCTCCGCCACTCTCCTCGTTCACTTTTACCCTGTGTCTCTGCCGCTCTCCTCGTTCACTTTTACCCTGTGTCTCCACCGCTCTCCTCGTTCACTTTTATCCTGTGTCTCTGCCGCTCTCCTCGTTCACTTTTACTCTGTGTCTCCGCCACTCTCCTCGTTCACTTTTATCCTGTGTCTCCACCGCTCTCCTCGTTCACTTTTATCCTGTGTCTCTGCCACTCCCTCGCTCACTTTTATCCTGTGTCTCCACCACTCTCCTCGTTCACTTTTATCCTGTGTCTCCACTGCTCTCCTCGTTCACTTTTACCCTGTGTCTCTGCCACTCTCCTCGTTCACTTTTATCCTGTGTCTCCACCACTCTCCTTGTTCACTTTTAGCCTGTGTCTCCGCCACTCTCCTCATTCACTTTTACCGTGTCTCCGCCACTCTCCTCATTCACTTTTATCCTGTGTCTCCACCACTATCCTCATTCACTTTTATCCTGTGTCTCCGCCACTCTCCTCATTCACTTTTATCCTGTGTCTCCACTGCTCTCCTCGTTCACTTTTATCCTGTGTCTCCACTGCTCTCCTCGATCACTTTTATCTTGTGTCTCCACTGCTCTCCTCGTTCACTTTTACTCTGTGTCTCTGCCACTCTCCTCGTTCACTTTTATCCTGTGTCTCCGCCGCTCTCCTCGTTCACTTTTACCCTGTGTCTCCGCCACTCTCCTCGTTCACTTTTACCCTGTGTCTCCGCCACTCTCCTCGTTCACTTTTATCCTGTGTCTCCGCCACTCTCCTCATTCACTTTTATCCTGTGTCTCCGCCACTCTCCTCGTTCACTTTTATCCTGTGTCTCCGCCACTCTCCTCGTTCACTTTTATCCTGTGTCTCCACTGCTCTCCTCGTTCACTTGTATCCTGTGTCTCCACTGCTCTCCTCGTTCACTTTTATCTTGTGTCTCCACTGCTCTCCTCGTTCACTTTTATCCTGTGTCTCCACTGCTCTCCTCGTTCACTTTTATCTTGTGTCTCCACTGCTCTCCTCGTTCACTTTTATCTTGTGTCTCCACTGCTCTCCTCGTTCACTTTTATCTTGTGTCTCCTCCGCTCTCCTCGTTCACGTTTATCCTGTGTCTCCGCCATTCTCCTCGTTCACTTTTATCCTGTGTCTCCACTGCTCACCTTGTTCACTTTTATCTTGTGTCTCCGCTGCTCTCCTCGTTCACTTTTACCCTGTGTCTCTGCCGCTCTCCTCGTTCACTTTTATCCTGTGTCTCTGCCGCTCTCCTCGTTCACTTTTACCCTGTGTCTCTGCCGCTCTCCTCGTTCACTTTTACCCTGTGTCTCTGCCGCTCTCCTCGTTCACTTTTACCCTGTGTCTCTGCCGCTCTCCTCGTTCACTTTTACCCTGTGTCTCTGCCGCTCTCCTCGTTCACTTTTACCCTGTGTCTCCACCGCTCTCCTCGTTCACTTTTACCCTGTGTCTCCACCGCTCTCCTCGTTCACTTTTACCCTGTGTCTCCGCTGCTCCCCTCCCGCTCTTTTATCCTGTTCTTTGGTTGCTTTGGGAAGGCACTGAACACATCGAGAGAATGTGCAGAGGTGAATTCGAGGCGTCGGAGGGAACGCCCAAACCTCCAAACACCTCACCTATTCGACTCTCCAAGCACCACCTGCCCCGCCTGTGGCTGAGGTTGCAGGTCGCACTTTGGCCATCCCAGAATCCATTGAATCGGAGCTTCTGACAGCAAGTCACCCTCGACCCCGAGGGACTGCCTGAGAATCAGCAGGACAATAGCACAGCTTTTCCTCTGTTAAGTACACTCGCTTTTTGCTTGACAATGATTAATAAATTGGCATGGAGATTTGTGGAGTTTGGACCTGTACTTCCCCCATATTTTGGGCTCTCCCTCAGGAAGGTGAGGAACTTGGGCCTTGAGCGCACACAAGCAGGTGGGGCCGACCTCACCAACACTGCATTCTCCTGCGCTTTCGTTTGTCAGAAGCTGAAAAATATCGCCCACAGTTCCTTGCACTCAGCCCATTCAGATCAGATGACTTCTGACAGCATCTCCCAAACCCGTGGGGCAGAATTTTGCCCCTGTCGGGTGGGGGGTCCGTGGGGTGGGGGGGGGTGGTGGGGGGGAGTGGTCGGGGGCCAATTGCCGCCCGCGATCGGGGCTGGACTGCCTTTTCTCGCCGGCGAGCCAATTGAGGCCCACCCAGCGTGAGCGCTCAGGGCAGCCTGTGTGCGCGGGAGGAGGGCGAGCGCTAACTTTGTGTGTGCATGCGAGTACACACTTGAAGGTCTCCCTGAGGCACAGAGCCGCCTCAGGGAGATGAACGGTTTTCAAAAAAAAATTAAGATTTTAAAAATGCTGTAAAACGCATTCCTTCACGTTCTGTCACATGAGCAGGGACATGTTATCAATGAAACGTGAAATGTTTTATTTGATTTTTATTTGCTCTTGGAAACCTCGTCCTGCCCGTGGATGAGGTTTCCTAAAAAGTGCAAAGGCCGCTTGGCCTTTTCGTAATGGCTGGACGGGCAGCGAAAAACGTAACTTAATTATCTTTCTCATGGCCTTAGTAAGCCCTTTCATCGTCAGCGGGTGCGCTGCCGATTCCTGTGTGCACCCGCTGACCCAAATATCACACGTTGATGTCGGGACGCTCGCTCGACATCAACGCGTGTCTTTTTACGCTTGAGCACCCACCCGCTGAGGTAAAAATCCTGCCCCTGATGTCCATCACCTAGCAGGACTCGGGCCAAGGCGCATGAGAAATCACCACCTCCAAGTTCCCCTCCAAGTCACACACACCATCCTGACTTGGACACAGGGGAGCCATGAGATGTGGGTCCAATCAGACAGCTCCTTCAAAGAGTCGGCACAGGCACGATAGGCTGAATGGCTTCCTTCTGTGCCTGTATCATTCCATAATCCTGTCCTTATATGGGTCAAAATCCTGGAACTCTCTACCCAACAATTCTGTGTTATTGCTGAAAAAAGAGTCATGTCAGAGTTTTTTTGTCTTGCACTTAACAAGAATACCAATATCAAAGGAAAACACCAATTTATACTGTGTGTGAACAGAGTGCTGATTGGTTGACAAGTGTACTCTGATTGGTAGAAGTGTTGCCATGGCGAATGCACCAGTCATGGTGACTGACAATTAACTGCCAAGCATTATTTGAAATTTAAACTAGGCAGCTTGGCCCTGATTAGTCAAGGCATTGCCCTGAGGAAAGAGTCAGTGAATGGCTGTCACTTATTTTGTTTAGTTGAACAGGCGCGCTGAGCGTACATGTTCTTTCTCTCTGCATGTGTATTAATATATGTAGCTTCCAGTACACGCAAATGTGCCACACTGTGTTAGCACCTTCACCATGTGGGCTGTAGCAGCTCAAGAAGAGAGCCTGCCACCAACTGTTCAAGAGCAATTCGGGAGGCTCAATGGTGCCTGTATCCCAAGAATAAATAAAAGGGCCAGGCAACAAACTCCCAGAAGCATTAAAACAGTTGCATCAATATTTTTACACAATGTTAATAAGATTAGCCTCAGAGCTGTTAATAGGCAGTAGCCAAAACCTCGAAGACAGCAGCCACTGCCACTGCTGCAACCCCTTTCAAAGAGTATTCCTGCACTACGGTAGCTTCGAGGCTACTGAAAATTGCTGAGCAGGATAATAAGGATGGATTTAGGTGTCACCAGGCAAGTTGCACTTTGGAAGTTCCACTCAAATTGTAATTAAGTGATAGGGGGAGGTGTTGTGCTGGGTTAGTGGATGAAAATTGTCCTGAGGATCTTTTACAAGCTTTGGAAAGGTGAAGTAACTATTTCAACCTACTAATTTGGTTCGTAGAATAACTTAAACATCATTTAGTGTATAGGGGAGAGTGAGTTCAGGAAGGAAAGGGACTGGACAGTGAAACCCAAGAGGGGTCAGAAGTGTTTTGCAAATGTGGGAACAATTATTATTCATAGCAGTAGCCTCAAGCTAGGTACATTTTATCCAAATCACAGGCCAAAGACATTCTCACAAAGGGTTTATATTCATAGCTCAGCCCAAAGTTCTTTTTTTAATTAACCTTTCCGGTCACGCAGTTGACGTTTGGGGACTGACATATTGAGTTTACAAAGAGGGCCAATATTATCTATTGAATTCTGTTTATCTGTAAACCATTTGAAAGGCCTGTGTCTCTTTCCCAGCCTGGCATGCTCATGTGATAGAAGCAGAGCTGGGCCTGATTGAATTACATTCCTCGGCCTTGCTGGGAATCGGTATGGAGAACACCAAGTGTATCTAGTTAGACAGTTCCAGTCTGAGGAAAGTGCGATGAGGGTTCGGACTTGGCCAACTGACAAAGGCATGTCTGAAATTGAGGCTTAAGAGGAAACCTTATTCTTTGTTCCCAGGGGCTTTGGGTTGTCACAAACCCTTTTAGATGCAGAATAGGAAGGCGCCAGGGTTGGAACTATGGGGAAAAGCCCGGATGGGCCACATGGTCTTGCTTCTGTCCTGTAAATTTTATGAGCTGGGTTTACAATCAGGGGCTAGGACTTCAATGTTGGAATCCTTTCGGGTCCTAATCCCACACCGTGTCAGAAGTAAGCCCTGGACACAATTTTCGGAAAAAAGGCCAATCAGTGACCTGAGGGCGTGCTCGCTGTCCAATTAAGGATGGTGGGTGGGCTCCCAATGCTGGAAGGTTAATAGGAGGGTCTGCAGCACTCAGAGAGCTGATTGCAGGCTTTTCACCCTCGACCTTGCCTTTTGGAAAACAGCTCGGGGACTGCATCGGCAAATTGGCATGCGAGCTGGGCAGCACAAAATTCCGATCCTGTCCAACTCTGGTCCCCTATCCGGTGGGCTTGGAAAATCCAGCTCCATGTCTTTCCATGTGTGCCAGGGGTGAGCATGCAGCCTTGGAGGGAGAATATGGCATCTATGAAATGGCAGCAGTGGGTGAGGAAGAGAGCAGTACCACAGAAAATGGACGGTGAAAGAGAGATGTTCGAACTGGCTAGAGCAATGCCAGAAGCAGAAGAGAGGGTGATGAGGGTCATTGAGCTACAGCCACAGAGGACAATGAAGAAAGACTGGCATTTACATAGTGCATACACATGATGTCTGGACACCCAAAACCACTTTACAGAAAATTAATTCCCTTTGTTTTTGAAGTGCAGTCACTGTTGCAATTGTAAAAAAAACTTGCATTTGTATAGCACCTTTCAGGACCACTGGACATCCCAATGCATTTACAGCCTATTAATCAGTCACCAATGTAGGAAACGCAGCAGCCAACTTTTGCACAGCAAGATCCCACAAACAGCTTTGTGAAAATGGCCCTGTGGTAATCAGATTTTGAGCACTAAATAATGCCCTGGAATCCAGGAATGACACCGCCCCCCCCCCCCCCCCCCCCCCCCCCCCCCCCCGCCTTTCTTTAACACGGTGCCTTGGGACCTTATACATCCACCTGAGAGAACAGGGCCGTGGTTTAACGCCTCATTCAGTGACAGCACCTCTGACGGGTCTGCACTCCATCTGTGCTGCGGTGGGGGTGTCAGCCTATATTGTTTTTTTCGAGTCCTGAAGTGGGCCTGGAACCCACGGCCTTCTGTCTCAGAGGTGAGAGAGGGCTACCATGGGGTCACGGCTGTCAATTTCGGAAATGAAGCAGCAGCAGCACACACTGTCAGATCACACATGGGTGACTACAACAACAACTTGCATCTCAGAAGCACCTGCAACATAGTAAAACATCCCACGGCACTTGACAGGAGTGTTACCCGACAACAATTCTTGTCAATGAGCTACATAAGGAGATATTAGGGGACGTGACCAAAAGCTTGCTTTCGAGGTATTAGGGAGCGTCTTAAAGAAGAGCGAGGCAGAGAGGTTTAGGAAGGAATTTCTCAGCTTAGGCGCCTCCAACGGTGGAGTGATTAAAATCGAGGATGTGCGAGAGGCTGGTACCGGAGAGTTTTACAGCCCATATAACTGGGAGCCAGTGTAGGTCAGTGAGCACAGGGGTGAAGAAGAGTCTCTGGAAGAGGAGTCATATGGACTCAACACGTTTAACTCTGTTTCTCTCTCCACCAGAGCTGCCAGAGTTATTCCAGCATTTTCTGTTTTGATTTCTGGTTTCCAGCACCCGCAGCATTTTGCTTTCATCCTTGCAGTGGTTCAAGAAGGCAGCTCACCACCACCTTCTCAAGGGCAAGTGGGAATGGGTAATAAATGCTGGCCCAGCCGGTGAAGCCCACATCCTGTGAATGAATTAAAAAAAATCATATTGTGACAGCGTTTAGCAAGGAAAAGTTGGGGATGGATGGAATTGTACTTAGAAAGGGGAGAAGGTGTTGAGGGTTAGGGTTTCCTTTTTTTGAGAGGGCTGATAATGGCAGTTTTGTGAAAGTTGCAGAGACAGACTTGGAGGCGAGCCAGTCACTTGTTTACATTTCTCTGCAGCATTGTTTTACTTTCAGCCTGAGTGAAAACCAATGGTGGAGGGGAGGGAGGGGGGTTTTCTTATCAGGACATCAGGTGATTTATGTAGAGTCGCAGCAGCCTTGAAGATGTATGTGAAAGTACTTCAAACCCAACCCCAAAGCCGCTTTTAGAATACTCTAGTGCCACGAAGTTAAAAGTCGAGATCCAATTGCCTCTTCCTGTGCTGCAGTGACTCGCCAGCTGGGGGACCCAATAAAATAATGACCTTTGAGTTTCATCTGCGTCTGGTTGGACAGTTTCTGCGATTTTGTGACTAGTTCTTTCTCCCCGAGATTAAAATAGTGACATTGTGATTCATCCCCACTCTACACAATCTCCAGCTCGTCCCACCCCTGTTGTGTTTCACAATGGGACGCACAATGCTCTGGAGAAGCCCACAGGTCATTTTTTTTTTTAACACCCCGTTATCAACTGATTCAACCTGACTGTTCGAGTTTGACTTTGGCCGGGTGTGACATTCGCAGGGAAATGTAACTGCTCGCTAACTTGCAGAAACTGAAGGGGGGTTGGACAGCAATGACTTCATTCCTCACTCGGTGTGGGTGTGAGCTGCAGGAATTACCACATCTGATTTGCCAACAGATTTTAACTGAACGCGAGCAGCCCTACGTTAAGAAAATAAGTGAACTTTGCTGCCGCTCTGGCAGTTTCCTCCCTCTCTCCGTGGTAACGAAGTGAGACTTATTTTTGGCAGTGTCTTGCGTGTGGGAAGTTCGCAGCCAAGAACCTGGGGAGTAGCACAGGGCAAGAGGCAGGGTGGGGGGGAGAGAAAAACCATAGGGAGGAGGACTGAGTGTACAATGTCAACGCTTAATCTTAACATCGGCCAGAGGACAATTCCCTTTGAACTGACGGGAGCTGAGAGCAACGCAGGCTTCTAAGTTCCAGCTGCACGCTAAAGGAGGTGGAGAGGGGGGTAGATTTGCATCAGGAAGCGTCTCAGTCATTACCTTGGAGCCCCCGAATACTGTACATTTTTTTGACTGCTGCTTTGTGTGTGTGTGTGTGTGTGTGTGCTGGTGGAAGAAGTCCTGTGCAGATGACGTGGACCAGCACTATGAGCAGCGGCTACAGCAGTTTGGAAGAGGACTCTGAAGAGTACTTCTTCACTGCAAGAACTTCCTTCTTCAAGAAGCCTCCAGCTAAAGCCAAGCCCGATCGAGTAAGTGCAATTTTTCCCCTTTGGTAATCAGCGTTTCTGAAAGCGACGGTGGTAGGTGGCACGGAATCAAAACCAAAAAGAGAGAAAAAAATGGGGGCTGCAAATAAAGTTAAATAATTGATTTAAAAAAAAGGGACAAATATCCAATTGCTTTAAAACCCAATACAAAAGCCTAAGAGTCGGTAACAATGCACTGTGACTGTGTTAGGTGTGTAAAGCCTTTGAACTGTGCGGCTGCTCCCGGGCGACTATTTTTTGTGCTTTTCTGGCATCTGTCCATATTTTGGTTTGCAGCTCGAAAAGATATTATTTATTATCTGACATAACCGTTGGTAAGATTTGTGGAGTTCTGTTTTTAGAAAGCGAGGCATATGTACAATGCGTTGGTGTGTGTTGCCTACACAGAAGTTCATTGCTTTGGTGAATGTGCAACTGGTTCTGTACAATTACTAGTCATTGATAGCAGGACATGGAAGTGTGTTGCAATAAGTGACTAATTCTGCTTATTTTTAACTCCTGTAATCACCAGCTGAGGTTATTCCGTATATCTGTGGTACTTGTATTCAATGGTAGAGTGTTAATACTGGTTAACAATCCACTCCATTATAAGATACACATGTTGCTGTCACCAGTAGGTATTTTGATAAAACCTGAGAAAGTACAAGTTAAACCGACATCCTTCTGGGGGGCGAGGAAGAAAGAGGTGGCTCTGTTCTCTTCTTTTGGCATGGATTTGATGGGCTGAATGGCCACTTTTTTTCTGTGACGTTATGACTCTATAATTTCTCTATCCTTCCTCTGAAGAGGAGCTTGGTTCTTGTTCGCATGTGGTTCCACAGGCACCCATATCCCACTTAACTGTCTCCAACTCGTGGGTGAGCCCGCAGCAGTTGGTAAGTCACTTGACCTGGGGAAGCAGACATCACCCATTCAGCCCTTCGAGCCTGTTCCACTATTCAATGAGATCACAGTCTTGAAGGACAGTTCATTTAAAAGGAACAATGAACGTCCACATCTCATCACCATGTGTTGCCATGTTTAAAATTTGCTCTGAAGAGGAGGACAGATTTTTTAAATTCATTCATGGGATGTGGGTGTTACTGGCTGGGCCAGCATTTATTGCCCATCCCTAATTGCCCTTGGGAAGGTGGTGGTGAGCTACCTTCTTGAACTGCTGAAGACCATATGGTGTATGTACACCCACAGTGCTCTTAGGGAGGGAGTTCCATGATTTTGACCCAGCAACAGTAAAGGAATGGTGATATGTTGGAGGGGGAACTTCAAGGTGCTGGTGTTCCCATGCGTCCTTCTAGGTGGTAGTGATCTTGGGTTTGGAAGGTGTTGTGTAAGGAGGCTTGGTGAGTTCCTGCAGTGCATCTTGTAGATGGTAAACACTGCTGCTACTGTGGATTGGTGGTGGAGGGAGTGAATGTTTGTGGATGTGGTGCCAATCAAGTGGGCTGCTTTGTCCTGGATGGTGTAAAGTTGCTTGTGTTTTGGAGCTGCTCTCATCCAGGCTAGATTGACAAAGCAGTCTTCATTGTAGACGTAGACTCATAGACGTTTACAGCACAGGAGGAGGCCTTTTGGCTCATTGTGTCCGCACCAGTCAACAAAGATCTGACTACGCTAATCCCATTTCCCAGCATTTGGCCCATAGCCCTGGAGGCTATGGCAACACAAGTGAATACCTAAATAAATCTTAACTGTTACAAAAGTTTTTGACTCAACCACCCTTTCAGGCAGTGAGTTCCAGACTCCCACCACCCTCTGGTTTCTCCTCGACTCCCCTCTTAGCCTTCTACTTCTTACCTTAAATCTATGCTCCCTGGTTAGTGACCTCTCTACTAATGGAAAAAGTACCTTCCTATCCACCCCTCATAATCTTATACACCTCCATCAGGTTCCCTCTCAATCTTTGCTGCTCCAAGGAAAAAATCCCCCAACCTATCCAATCTTTCCTCACAGCTCAGACCCTCCAGCCCAGGCAGCATCCTAGTAAATCTCCTCTGCACCCTCTCCAGTGCAATCACATCCTTCCTATAATGTGGTGACCAAAACTGCATGCAGTGCTGCAGTTGTGGCCTAACCAGCATTTTATGCAGTTCCAGCATAACCTCCCTGCTCTTGTATTCTATGCTTTGGCTAATAAAAGCGAGTATCCCATATGGCTTCTTAACCACCTTACCTACCTGCCCTGCTACCTTCAGGGACCCGTGGGTATACACACCAAGGTCCCCCTGATCTTCAGTACTTTCAGGGTCCAACCATTTATAATGTAATCTCTTGCCTTGGTAGCCCCCCCAAAGTGCATTACCTCACACTTTTCTGGGTTGAATTCCATTTGCCACTGCTCTGCCTACCTGACCAGTCCATTGATATCCTCCTGCAGTTTATGCCTATCCTCCTCACTATTTACCACCCTACCAATTTTCATGTCATCTGCGAACTTCTTGATCATACCCCCTACATCTAAGTCCAAATCATTTATGTACACCACAAACAGCAAGGGCCCCAGCAATAAGCCCTGTGGAACCCCACTGGAAACAGACTTCCAGTCACAGAAACATCCCTCTACCATCACCCTCTGCTTCCTGCCTCTCGGTCAATTTTGGATCCAATGTGTCACTTTGCCTTGGATCCCATTGGCTCTTACTTTCTTGACCCGTCTTCCATAGGGAGCCTCATGAAAAGCTTTGCTAAAGTCCATGTAGACCACATCAAATGTATTACCTCATCAACACTCCTGGTTACCTCCTCAAAAAATTCTATCAAATTTGTCAAACACGACCTTCCCGTAACAAATCCATGCTGACTATCCCTGATTAATCTGTGTCTCTCCAAATGCAGATATGTTCTGTCCCTCAGAATTCTTTCTAGTAACTTCCCCACCACCGAGGTTAGACTGACTGACCTGTAATTTCCTGGTCTGTCCCTTCCTCCTCTTTTTAGTAATGGGAAAATGTTAGCAGTCCTCCACACCTGTGACACCACACCTGTGGTGAAAGAGGATTTGAAAATTACTGCCAGGGCCCCTGATATCTCATCCCTTGCCTCCCTCAACAGCCTGGGATATCCACTTTTAAGGCCGCTAAACCCGTTAGTACCTCCTGTCTCTCTCTGTCAACTTCCTCTAATATTTCACAGTCCTCACCCTGATGTCTATACCTGCGTTGTCCTTTTCTATTGTGAAGACTGATGGGAGGTATTCGTTGAGGACTGTACCCACGTCTCTCAGGGTCCACACACACATTACCTCTATGGTCCCTAATTGGCTTTACTCTTCCCCTACTCTTGTCCAGCTAAATGATTTGAGATTGGAGTTGATTTGAGCTTTTGGCTTCTAGTAGTGGTTGCTAAAAGAATGAAGAGGAATCCTGAGCCATTTTTAGCCCCTTTAACTCACAGGCTCTGAAGCCAGTTGTGATACTGAAACAGGAGTACGCCAAGTTCCATTACTGCCCCTTGCTTGGGTTTAGGATGAGCTTGCAATCCTGACCGCAATCCCACTGGAAAATTTGGGGACGATTGGGTGATAGATGGGACGGACTTTAGTTAGAAAGATTCCTTCTGTGGTTTAATAGCTTTCCAGCTTTCACTGTCTAGGCTGCCAGATATAGAATGGTCCCTATAACAGAAGAGTTACCCGCAGGCTTCCAGGCACTGTTAAAGTGGAGTACCCTCAGGAAAAATTGGGGGATGTGTCTTCATGCCCATTCCCCAAGGTAAAATGTGCTTTGTGTCACAACAAATCCTATTGCGCTCTATTTACATATTAGTGTCAAATTTCCATACTAGTGCCGACCTTGTATTTAGCCTTGTCACATATGTCATGCATTTTGGTAAACTTTCTGATACTAGAGGGATTTTTCATCAGGGCTCCTAACAGAGATTTAAACTGCATCATTGATTGCATCACAGCTTAGGTCAAGGCCAGCAAAGAGGACATTGCGCTTTTAGATAAGCGATGTGAGGTGCTGTGACTTCATTCGAACCACAAGATTGCATTGTCCATCATGAAGCTCAAATTTTCGGTGTCAATTGTCTATAGTTTGTGATCCTTTTAGAAAAGCTGTAGTTCACATATTGTTGCACTGTAGTGCACTGGGCAGGGAGTGTTTCTTTTCACTACCCCGCCCCCCCACCCCCCAAAAAAAGAGGGGCGCCCTTTGTTGGTAAACAAAGGAAGAAAAGCACACTACCGCTCTCAGAAATAACCCAATGTCCTTCGCATTGGGTAAACTACTGTTCTTATTTTAGTGGAACGACACAGTTAACGTTTCAGGTTAATCATCAGAACTGAAGAAAGATGGAAATGTAAGAGTTTTAAGCCAATGAAAGGGGGGAGCAGGCAGGAAAAACTGAAGGGAAGGGCTGTGATAGAGTGGAGGACAGGAGAGATTAAGTAACAAAAGATTTCATGGTGCCAAAGAGAGTGGTAATAGTTGTTGCTATGGTTGTGTGCAAATGAGGCATTAATGGCTATATAGCAGCCATCTGAATGCAACGTTAAGGGATAAAGAAAGAAACAAGCCAGCAAAAAAAAACACAGTTGTTGAACTCAATATTGAGTTCAGAAGGTTGTAGAATGGTGAGACGAAAGATGAGGCGCTGTTCCTCAAGTTTGCATTGAGCTTCGTTGGAACACTGTAGCAGCCCAAGGACAGAGAGGTCAGAGTGGAAACAAGGTGTTGTTTAAAAATATGTTTGACTTGGAAATGAGCTCCACTGTCAAGAGCCATACTGATACTCGAGGCTGGTCATGTTAAAGAATGAAGGCACCCTCAGCACACGCCAACTGCAAACAAGATCAGCAGGATTTTACAATATGATAAAAATATGTTGTAATTTACCAATTTCAGTCCCTAACTTTCAGTTGTAGAGGCAAACACTGTTTGCAGGGGTGATTTAATTTATTATCCATGTGAGGATGACTTCATATCCTTGTTGTTCATGAGTCGTGATGATTTGGTTGGTTGATTTTTCTGTCTTGTGTGGGTGTTCATGGAAATTTCCATACATGAAACCCTAATCTCCTCGTCATTTTGGGATGGCCAATGAATACTGCTTTGAGTGTGGCCCGAGTCCCAAGGGCAAGTTAAATTAAACTGCATCACATCCCATGGTGGTGTAAAGTGGAAGTGTGTTGCCGTTTTATTTATGTACTGTTCCTCAAGGCTATCGTTTAATTGAAGGGTGAGGGCTGAATGACATGTGCAGGTTCTCAGAGTGGTTTGTGAGTGAACATGGTGCTGAGCCCTGGACCTGCCTCAAAGCTGCCCCTACTCTGGGATCCGTCTTCCCAACTTCTTTACAATCGGGGAAGGATTTTCTCAAGTGAGATCCCACTGGACCGACGCTGGATGATCAGGGTCGAACGTGATGACAGAGTTTGGACATCTTCTGCCTGCCCTGATTTATACAAGGGCTGAATCTGTGACTGGCAAGCATGGCAAACCCTCGGTCCGGAGTGGGAATTGACTGCTCAAATTTGGTACAGAATGTCTGAGAATGCTAATTGGACTGGCACTTTAAGGAGAAAAGGGTGGGAGGGGGGTCACGGGGGGGAATCTATTATAAAAACGATCAAAGGTCCTGCTAATTCTAGGTGTAGCATTCATCCTATGACCGTAATTAAGCATTTACCGGTGTGAGACACTCTTTTAAAAGCTGTGTCTTCCAGCTTCGATGTAAATCACTAACTTCCTCTTTAATTAGACACTTGTTTTGTGTTTTTTGGTGGAAAGGCTACTGTTGTCTGAGATTTTTGAAGTCTCGCATGTATCCAGATGGTGCATGGCACACATGATTACAGGGAAGATGAAGCTGAACTGGAATGATTTAGCACAGGGCTGTGCAATTAACTTAACTGGAAGCTCACTTACCCAGTCATGTTACTAAGCCTGGGGTTGTGGTCCCAAGTGGGAGAAAAGGCATTTCCTGTCATATCAGAGGTATCAGACACTTGCTCTGCACTTGCCCCTGGCTCCCTGGTTAAAGGTACGGATATGGTTTTCACGTGTTTTTTTCCCGCAGTTCCCTTCGCACCACTTAGACTGAAGCGCTCCTTCTCTCTCTCTCTTCCCTTTTAAGATGCCCTGTAGCCTTTGGTAACCTGTCCTACTGTCTCCTCCTTTGACTCGGGGTCAGTTTTTGGCTGATTGCGTTGTGAGATGTTTTGCTACGTCTCCATAAACCAACGTTTGTTGTCAGGATGTTGTGAAGTGCTTCACCCAATTGTTATGTCGGTAGCATTTCTCCATCCCAACTGGATGGGCAGGCAGGGCCTGAGTTTAACATCTCGGTCAATCCAGCATGCCTTCAGATCTGGGGAAACAGCATGTGTGCCAGTTTGGTACCACAATGAGGGATTCCCTCTGTAAGTGAAGCCTGAAAAAGGCATAGCGAAGGCAAGCTGTGCACCTCCCCCCCCCCCCCACTCCCCTTGCCCCCGCTCCTCTCTATCTGGCCCCATTAGGTCCCTGCTCAAGCTGCTTCATGCTGCAGTTCCACTATGTCCCGGCTTTGGCCAACACTGTCCTCAACCCCACTGCTTCCCAGCTCTTGGTTTCACTGGGCTTGAGCGTCACTCTGTCCTCTCATCTTCTTTAGCCCTGGAGTTGTTCTGGTGCTCAACCAGCCCTCATGGTCCCGATGGGAAGGTCCTGCCCTCTGCCATTTCAGTGAGGGAAAGGGAGAGGCTGGGGGGGGAAGAAAACACGTCGCATTAATCTAGCACCTTGTGCCGTTGGAACATCGCACGATTCTTCACACATCCTTAACTTTTACATCCCAGCTAAGCGGCCTCTGTTTAGTGTCTCATCCAGAAGCCAACACTGCTAACAATATAGCATTTCTACTGAAAAGCACTGTGTGCTGATGGGGGACTAGGGTGCAGGGAGTCCTGGACCTTTGATGGGGACTTCCAGCTGGCAAACAGAATCCACAGCATGTTCTGATTCAACCAAATACTTTCAAGTTGAGACAGGGAATATCCCAGACTAAACACTTAACCTCAAGCATTCTGTTTTGAAATGGTGTACACAGTCAAAATGGAGGAAAACGTTTTAAAATGTTTTCCTGGGGCAGATAGAGAACATTCAAGAGATGAAACATAAAAGCTGGAGTTCCAAATTTTAAACGTGTGTTCGCTCTGTGCATTTTATGTTTTCTCCTGCTTTTAAAACAGAACTGTTCTTGGGATATGGGCTGGCAAGACCAGCTTTTATTGCCCCTATCTAGTTGCTCTTGAAGATGGTGGTGAGGCTTGACCTTGAACCACTGCAGTGCTGTTGGGGAGGGAGTTCCAGAATTTCGGCCCAGTGACAAGGGGCAGCAGTATATTTCCAAGTCAGAACGTCGGGTGACTTTACAGCTGGTCCTATGGAATTGATTCCTTTTGCTACATTGTTGGGATTTGTGAGTCACTGATTTGAAATGTACTTTGTTATCCCAATACAAACAAAGTAGGAATTTTATTCTAGATTTTCAGAGCAAGGTAAAATTTCTTCATAATGCTGAATACTTTAGAAGGAAAGGCTGGGCCTATACTCATTGGAGTTCAGAAGGTGATCTTATTGAAACATAAAAGATCCTGAGGGGGCTTCACAGATGGTCGAGAGGGCTTTTCCCTCGAGTGGGAATCTAGAACTCGGGAACGCCGCTTCAGAATAAGGGGTCTCCATTTAAGACTGAAATGAGGAGGAATTTCTTCTGAGGGTCGTTAATCTTTGGAATTTTGTACCCCAGAGAGCAGTGGGTGCTGGGTCATTGGACATACTTACACGTGAGTTCGATAGATTTTTGATCTATAAAGGAGTCAGTGGGGTGGGGGGAGGCAGGAAAATGAGGTTGAAGCCACAGTCAGATCAGTCTTGATCTTATTGAATGGCAGAGCAGACTCGAGGGGCCCAATGGCCTACTCCTGCTGCTGTTCCAATTGCAAGGAATTAATGCCTTCTGACTGGGGTGGGGGAAGGAGGAAGCAAATCTGGTATTCATTTCACACTGACACAGTTTGAAAAAGCCTCGGGGGCAGTCTTTATGAAGCGGGGTATAGACATCTCTTCTTGAACTCTGAGACACATGACTCAAAATAGAATCAAATGGGCCTCTCTCTCTCTCTCTCTCTCTCTCTCTCTGTCTCTGTCTCGTGGCACTGGTCATTTGCATTGGTTTCCATGTCGCTCTACACCAGGTGCACTCTAAAGTTCAGTAGGCAAATCCTGCTTGCTACTGCAATGCTGCTGCTTCCTATTTTGTTTGTAGTTCCTGCTCACCATGATTCATAGCAGGACATTGTTTGTGTGTGGGCATCCTATACAAAAATAAGACTGCCAAGCAATTGAGAACATCAATACAATTGATGTATTTGGGTTTTGTTTCATCGTTCCGTACCTGTGACCATCAAAACATGCTGGAACTGGTGTTTAGTGATTCCACCCCAATTAAAGGTGCAGGCCATGTTTCCATGTTAACGGATCCCAATCGTTGGGGTAATCGTGAGTTCAAGTTTGCCTCCTGTTCTCTTACTAGGAGTTCTTTTTGCGTGTTGTAGTCCGTGAGAGGGCCAGTTGACTCTGTTGGCAAAATGGTTAGTGTGTGGTTCAGAATAATGCCAACAGCGTGGGTTCATTTTCCATTTTTGTTCGCTGGCTAGGCTAGCATTTATTGCCCATTCCTAATTGCCCTTGAGGGTGGTGGTGAGCTGCCGCCTAGAACTGCTGCAGTCCATGTGGTGTAGTTACACCCACAGTGCTGTTAGAGAGGGAGTTCCAGGATTTTGACCCAGCAACAGTGAAGGAACGGTGATATATTTCCAATTCAGGATGGTGTGTGGCTTGCAGGTGGTGGTGTTCCCATGCATCTGCTGCCCTTGTCCTTCTAGGTGGTAGAGGTCACAGGTTTGTAAGGTGCTGATAATACAAGTTCTGGCTGAGGTAGATTTGGGGCCTGCCCAATGCTTGATGCATAGTGGTCCCCCTCAAGTTATAAAGCCACTTGTCTCTCTCCAACAGGGAGAGATGCCTGCATACAATCCCTTGTGGACTATGGCTGATTACCTATGTAGTCTATGCTGTTGACTCCTGATGTGTGACCTCGAGCAACCAGCTTTACTAAGCTGAAGCAATGAAACAATGCCATTGTCCATCAACATTGGCATCCCTGTTTCCTGATGCCAGTGTGACCCATGCCCTCACAGCATTTCTAAAGTGCAGCCCCTCCCGTCCAGTCTAAGCTTGAACAGTGATCAGACGGAGATGTCATGGAGTCATTAGGGCACAGAAGGAGGCCATTTGACCCATGCTGGAGATTAAATCTGTGCAAACATAACTGGAAAGATCTGTTGGAGGATGGATTGATTAAAAAGTCTTCCATATTATACAAATTTAAGATAATTGACTGAAGGACCAGAGGAGATTGCAGAGAGATTTTTCTTTTACACAACTGTTATGATCTGGAATGCATTGCCTGAAGGTGTGGAAGCAGATTCAAAAATAACTTCCAGAAGAGATTTTGATATGTATTGAAAAGGAGAAATTTGCGGGGGGCGGTGTGGTGAAGGGGAAAAGAGAAGGGCAACGGGGCTAATCGGATCACCCTTTTATAGAGCTGGCATAGGCATGATGGACAGAATGGCCTTCTTCCTGCAGCACGATCCCACTGAAAAGCTGTAGTGAGGTTGTAGTGTGTGATTGTAGCCATGGCTACCTTGTCAGTTTACCTGGAGCAGGATCTGTTTCGAATGGAAAAAACACTGCTGTGCGTTGTAAGGATGGTACCTGTTGCATTATTTATCCTCAGGGTAACCTCCGTTTACAGCTGCTTGGTGTTCTAACTTGTGAACAGCCTTTGTAAGCCATGGAAAGTTGCAGTCAAACCTGAAGGGAAGACTCTTTTGGGAAGGATTTTGAGCCTTTCTTCCTCCCTCCTGCTCCACTCTCCGGCTCATCGGGGGGGGGGGTCAGGCAGCTACGCGAAACCGTTGCTCAGTTCTGTCGCTTCATGTTGTAACAGTTTTATTTAACGTTTCATCAAATCTGTTTGTTTTTTAAAAAAAAATTTCTGGCAGTCAGCGAAAAACTGACTGAGGTGAATGTGCTGAAGGTTACCCTTGCCTCAGGAAATAATTTCTGATCTTGTGTTATGTCAGCCTTTCACTTTGGGGTTCCGCCTTCCATTTGTGTCTTTACAGCACAGCAACAAGGCTGTTCAGCCCAACAGGTCCATGCTGGTGTTTATGCCCCACAGGAGCCGCCTCCCACCCATTTTCATCCAACTCCCATCAGCGCATCCTTCTACTATTCCTTTCTTGTGTGTTTTAGTTGGCTTCCCTCCCCCACCCCCACCCCACCCCCCCCACCAAATGCATCCATGCTGGTCCCTGTGGAGATTTGTGTGCAATAGGAATAAACTTTCCACGTGCTGCCCCCTTTCTGGCTGTGCCTCGACCCCCCCCCCCCCGCCCATTGTTGCTGAAGCCCTGCTTTCGCCACCTACAAACGTGACCATTTCCA